>NC_143401.1:47016123-47316123 GCF_052110815.1 Crocodylus siamensis | reverse complement strand
GTTTAATAGTGCCATGAATCCCGAAAGTTGAGTAAGATTGAAATTCATTTCTTTAGCCCACCAAAATCCCAACAGATAGTAGTCTAGTATGACAGCTTCTTTCAAAGATGTCTTTAGTTGCTTAAAATTCAGGAACTCTTCTAGTTTTCTATGGGATATAATTGAATAATAGGTACAAAATTAAGCAAGATATTCTTACAGTATGGATACAAACATATTTTAATCACTTTAAATGAAAGTGTGCAGCAGCTCTTATGATTTAACTGTTATGCCTCCATGATTCTGTAGCAATACAAGTTAGCTAAACTGCCCTAAACTTGACCCTGAATAAAGCAGGATTATCCATGGAGGTCTTTTACTACCTAATAGTGATACAGAATCATGCAGTTCAGATACTGGTATCCTTTGATATTGCTACAACTGTTACACCTTTATTCTGTTAGCAATCACAGATATGTTCCTGAGACTGGAGTCAGCTATACTAATTTGTATATTAGTGCTCATTAGAGGACAGATCCATAATTAGAAAAAAAATCCACAAATTTTTAAAAAGCAGTATATAAATATGCTAACATACAATTTATAGATATGACCATATTTATCCAAATCCAAGACAACTTCGAATTTAAAAGGACACCCAAATAATTAGATTCTATGTGTAGAAATTTTTTAATTTGTTATAATTTTCCACATACAGAATCTAATTACTGGAGGCTTGTCTTCAATTCATTCTCTCCAACACTGTGATGGGAAAAGCAGTGGCAGGAGGCAAGGGGCCAAATCCTGCCCCTCAACCCCCATGCCTTGCTTTCTCTGTGCCTGTCCCCACTGACTCTTGCCCCACCCCACTGTGCCTGTGCATAGCCATCTTCTGCTTGCTCCCTCCCAAAACCTACCCCCCACCCCCAACTCCTGCATATCTTCTGCAGTGTTTCAGTTCTGGCTCCACCTCCAGGACAGTAAGCACTGGTGACCCCAGCCCTGGCCCAGCCTAGCCCAAAAGCAGCAGTGGCAGCTCCAGAGCCAGAGCCAAAGCTAAAGGGAAGGAAAGGAACAGGGGAGGAAGAGGGGGTAAGCTGCATGGCCATCCCCATACTCTCCCCAAGCCACGCACTGCAGGTCTCCCCCATGCACCTCCCCACTGCGCAGTCTCCCCTGTATACCCTCTATCCCCAACACACAGTCTTCCTTATGCTACCCCTACCAGGCATCCCCTTCCCTGCCACGAGCTACCGTGGCCCAGCTCCAGCTTCAGCCCTAGACCCAAAGCTAAGCCACTGCCCTGCCCTGGGTGAGTACTCAACTTTAAGACAAGACCTGTTCTCCTCCATGTTGACTGAGGGAAGAAAATTTGTCTTGATTCAAGTATTCATGTGCATTTTCAAAAAAGAGATGGTGTGAGTGACTTAATGTTTGTATCAATAGAGGCAGCTGAGAACTTCTTTTTTATATGAGGGTAGTTCTTCTTGTCTTTAGGGTGAAGTTTGGGAAGGAATAAAATAACAAAGCCATATTTCTCCTTCAGAGTAAATATATAACAAAAATAAAGGAGATCCAAAATTACAAATTACTGAGTGAAGCATAGCTCAAAAGTCAAGAAAGAGCTTTAATTTAAGTAAAGGAGGGTAGAAAGGAAAATATAGTAAATGCATTTTCATATGAACCAACTAAAGGAGCTGGAGCTCCACTTTCCACAGTCATAAATACACCCAAAAGCATAGCTGAGGTTACACATCACAACCACATGACTTAGGCAGTGGCAATGCATAGGGGGTGCACCCCCTGAGAGTGCTCGTGGACACCCTGAAAGGCAGCATTCTCTGCTTACGTGATGAGCAAGGGTGGCAGGTGGGAGCGCTGGTGCCCCCCTTGAAAGTGCCGGCTGTGGAGTTGGGGTGCTAGGGAAAGTGCCACTGGCACTTCCAGGCTCACCTCTGGCCCTTCCTGGTGTGCCACTGACACTTCAGTGTCAGCGCATGTGACTAGCAGGGGGGACTCCCCTCCCCCTGTCCCTGACTGGCTGCTGGGGGGCAAGTGCCCCCCCCGACTCAGGAGGCAACAGTCTCCCATGAATTCAGGAATAAATGTGTGCAACAGAACCACACCCTGGGGCAGCTGTGATGTAGCTTCTGCCCCACTCAGCTCCCCAGTGTACCCTCCCTTTTACTCTTTCCTGCCACGCCTTGATGGAGTTATTTTTTTCTGTTGTACAAGAGAGGCTGCCCTAGGGTCCCTAAGCAAGCCCTATCCTGCCTTGGCCAGTGAGTCCCTCCCATACCCAGCTCAACCTAGTCCTGTTTTTCAATGCCCTAAGCAGGGCCCCCCTTGGTACCATCACTGCTTCAGGGCACCAGTCACCTTGAGGGCTATTCATGGTCTCCTTCTACCCCTACAGACAAGCCCATACCTTGCAGGTATTATTCCTGATCCATGCACTAGCAGAAGACTTTACCCTACACAGACTCCCTGTCAAGTCTTTAGCAATGCAATTCCAATGGAGTTGTGGGTATGAGATCATAGAGAGAGTGGAGCCACCACTCTGCACAGAAAGGTAGATAACTGTAGGCAGAAGTTTGCAGTATGATATAGCCTTAGAACTTAGTGAACAAAGAAAAATAATATTGTAATATTCTTCAAATAATTAATTTGAAAAATAGAACAAATAAGCTGATTTCAGCCCAGCTCTATAAATGGGGAAATTAACTTTTTTAATGTTCCATTGAGTAAACTTCAAAAAATACTGTGAAATTCAGTAACTGTTCAATATTATTCAGCTAATGAAACATGTGCCTGATTTTCTTACCTGAAACTTTCCAATTTTCTTTCTTTCTTAAAAAAAAATAACCAATGGACATATTACTCCAGGAGTACATAGCAATTAGCAATACAACGTTGTTTTCAGTATTCTTTCCCTTAATAGGTTTAAATACACCCAATCAACATATTAGCCTTTTAATAGATGCCATACTGAATGCCATACTTGCATTCTATTATCACTTCTGATTTTAGTTTCTTTTCTCAGAGGTTCCTTCAAATTCCTGATCCTAATTTTTTTCTCAAAGTTTAATTTTATATTGCCATAAGCTGTCTAGCAATTGACATGACTAAACCTATGGAGGTTTTCAACCTTTACTAAGCATTAGCAAATTTCTCAAACCTGCAATATTTGTCTACTGGGATCTCTTAATAATTTCTCTCCATTATGAAGGACAGCCTTCCATTACTATCACTTCCTATTGGTATATAAGTTTTGAATTCACAAGTTTTGCTGCTCTTGCTGCTATTAATTTTAAAGCTATGAAAAGTGCTTAAGGGACTTAGAAGTTGATGTTTTATTTCCAAAATGACCTCAGCATGTAAGATTTTAAGTCACTTGGACACTTTTGAAAATTTCTGAAACTTTTCTATTATGCTATCCATAAGACCTAATGGCTTAAGGTGGAAGAGTTAATCCTTTAAAAAGTTATGCTTTTGTACCATATTCATTAGAGGTGCACCGATACTTTGGTCCATATCATATCAGCACTGATAAAAGGAAAATTGACATCATCAACAATCAGCATTTTTTGGCTGATGTGGCCGATAATGTCATTGATAAATGTGTGCAGCCGCAGCATGTACCCAGCCAGCCCTACAGCAGGGAAAGTCAGTTATGGGAAAGGGGTGTGGGAAGGTGTGCAATGGGGGCAGATTGAGGTGCCCATGGTGAGGAAGGGAGTGGGGCAGCACCTGAAGCAGGGACAGGCACCGCCCACCTGAAGTGGGGTGTAGGATTTTCATAGATTTCATAGACATTAGGGCTGGAAGGGACCTCGGAACATCACTGAGTCCAGCCCCCTGCCCGAGGAGCAGGAAGTCAGCTGGGGTCATAGGATCCCAGCAACATAAGCATTCAAATTTCTCTTGAAGGCATTCAAGGTAGTTCCAGTGGCGGGCTATTCCAGACCTTAGGGGCTCAGACAGTGAAGAAATTCTTCCTTATGTCCAGCCTGAAATGGTTTTGCAGGAGTTTATAACTGTTCAACCTTGTCATCCCTTGGAGTGCTCTGGTGAACAAATGTTCCCCCAGATCCTGGTGGTCTCCCCTGATAAACTTATAGGTGGCCATCAGATCACCCCTGAGCCTGCGCTTTTCCAGGCTAAAGAGCCCCATGGCTCTCAGCCTGTCATTGTAAGTTCTGTTTTTCTGACCTCTGATCATGCACGTGGCTCTTCTCTGGATTCTCTCAAGCTTTTCCACATCCTTTTTGAATTCATGAGCCCAAAACTTGATGCAGTACTCCAGCTGCGGCCTCATCAAGGCTGAGTACAATGGGAGAATAACATCCTAGGATTTGCTTGAGAAGCATCTATGGATGCAAGCCAGCATTTTGCTCACTTTACTAGCCACAGCATCACATTGAAGGCTCCTGTTCATCGTGTGGTCAATGATGACCCTCAAGTCCCTTTCATCCATAGTGCTGGCCAGCGTAGCACTGCCTAACCTATAGGGATGCTGCTGGTTTTTCTTCCCAAGGTGGAGAACCTTGCATATTAGCAATTAAATCGGTATCGGCCTTAAAATTCTTTACCGGTGCACCCTTAGTGTTCATATGTCTATGAACTTATAGAGCAGAATTAGGCATATCTTTTTTATATTTTCCTTATTTATCCACATGATTAGATTAGTGAGGGGCAGGGCCAAAGACTTCAGTTTATAATTCTGCCAATATAACCTCAACATTGTCTTAAAGATAACTTAGATTTCATACTTACTCAGTTTTAGCTTAGTACTTCCCAATCTTTTTAGACTCAAGGAACCCCTCAGAAAGTGTCAGCAATTAGTTTTCACTTAATTTTTTACTACAGAAAAATGCTAAAGCATTTTTTCTGTTGCAAAGAGTTCAGAAATATCACAACACTATGGATATTCTTCTCTGAAATCTCAGGGACTAGCTCATGAATTATGTTTGCACATTTAACAGTGCTGACATTACATGATATCCCTTGGCACCCCTGAAAGAATCTTAAGACACCCCAGCATGCCATAGCACCTTGGTTGAAAATCACTGCCTTAGCCTCTTGCATAAAAGGTTGTCAACTAGGATGTCAACCTCTGATAATAGTTTCTACTTCCTCCCCCTACCCCCACAAAAAAGGAGACTGTTTTCTCTGCTCTCCATTCTTTCACATTTAAGAACCAGTACTCACAGTCCTAACAAGAGGCAACTGTTTTTCACCCTGCCAAGAGAGTTATCTTGTTGAACAATATGAAAAGAGGAGTAGTATTTATTGAAGGCTTGCTAGATAACATTATAAAGAACGTAATCCATTATGTTTTGTTTAAAACATGTATCCCTCTCTTCTGAATGATAAATTTGGGCACCTTTGTTTATACAGGACAGTAAAAACAATTATATGCTGAAATGGATGTGGCATATGACCAACTCAACTTTACACAATTTGAAACAGTCCATTGTCCCAGCTGCTAGTGGGAGGGTTCAGTATTAAGAGCGTGTGGTCAGGAGTAAAAAGGTAAGAAAGATTTATTGACTTAACAAACACACAACTATGCATAGTATAACAAAACAACAATGACAGATAATAAAAATTTGAGTTGGCAACTTATTGGCAGTCCACTCTGATGCTTGATATATGACAATTTCCTCTTCTATAAAGCTCAGCGAAGTCAGGCATTCCCAATCTATGCTGTCCGAGGAGTACCAGGAAGGACCCTAGTATACAGTCTTCGGGCTCCTCAAGATCCACTGGCCCACTGAATTCAGGTCAGCAGCTAATCTTTGAATTAGTAGCTTCTCTCACAATGCTGCATCTTCCTTCTGCTGATTTCCAGATGTGCTAGCCAATTTATAACTTCTGAGCTATGCTGTTGCCTCACAGCCACTCTCACTCTTACACTATCAACTTTCCTTATGGCTGATAAATAGCAGTACAAACCTTTGCATTTTTCTGATAAGGTTAATTTTAACTATGTCACTACATGCAAGGCCTTACTACTTTCAAGGCCTCACTAATCATTTACTTTAATTAAACTCCTAGTGGCAACATACAGCTCACAATGCATGAACAAACAACAAGAAATACCCGGTCTAATCCTCACAGGGTGTTCAGGAATTACCTTCACCACACAGACATAAAACTCTCAGCTGTCACAGTTCATATCCTTTTTTTTTAACTTTCTACCAGCATCAAGCTTTCACAATCAGTACTTCTTAAGGAATTAGATTTTTATGGTATTGCTAAGAATTGCAACATTCATCTTTTCAATATTCTGTAATCTATGTAATTAACAACTGTATTTGAGAATGATGGGAGAATACACATATGTTAGATATCTTTGTTACTACTGTTGATTTTTATGGGGGACAGTAAGATACTCTGGTAGTTGGCAGCACTATAAAACACAGGAATTGCCACACACAGTCACAGTTATGGTCCACCGACTCCAGCATTCAAACTCCAACAATGGCATACTTTTCAACTTTTTCTACGTGGAAAAGATGCATTATGCTTAGAAAGAGAAGTTTTAATACTGATACTTCTTTGTTGAGCATAAAATGTCCTTGAAGCATTGTGTTTTCAGTCAAGTACAGCATAAAATATACCTATAAAAGTATCTATATACCATCACATACCATAAGCATCTTCCACCATGACCCCCAAAATCAGCCCTCCAAATTTGGAGTGCATCTTAAGCAGGGAAAGCAGATTTTCGCCACTGGAATAGAAGCAAGTGCTCTAATGGCTGTGCTCTAATAGCTACCAAAATGGCTCTATTTCTTTCTGGCCCAGCAAACAGAAGAGACAGAGTCCAGTGCTAACCCTCTCTCAGCTGCTAAGGAATCCGCAGTTCCTATTGGTTGAGCATATCATATCAGCACTTTAAACAACACTTTATTATTTACAGGAACTTACATAAAAAAAATTTTTAGAGGAAAGAGATAAGGGTTTGCTACCATTTTCACTCTTTTCAGAACCCTTTGAAAGGGTGTGAGACCTAGCCTGGCTGGTAGCTTGTCTTAACAGAAAGTTCCTATCTCACCCACATCTTCCTTCCAAAATAATGGGAGCACATCTTTTTTGGAAGCATGTGATATTAAATAAAAATATGGTATAAACTGAGAAAAACACAAAAGACCTTCCCTAAAGTTTTCTTTTTCAATCTTAGATGAGAGATTTTGATAATGTATTATAGATTTATAGTGAATCTTATTCTCAGTTGAATTATATATTTCAGTCTCTGTCATAACAGGTAGGAGATCTATCAGATAAGGGAAAACAACAATTAAAAAACCTATTTCATCCTTTTAATGATAGATGGAGAAATTTCTTCTACAGTTTTCCTAATAAGTCCCAATAGATGACATTTTTTCCTCATAGCAAATAACAGAAAGGGGTTATATTGCAAGAAAGTACATCTTTTGAGTGTTGTGTAAACCAAGCATTTATTCACTGAGAGATGCATTTTCAAATATCCTGAACTGACTTGTGAGCACAAGTCCCACTGACTTTCAGCTTGCTAGAAAACTTGCTACTACGGGACTTATAATGGACACTCATTATAAATAAGTTATCATTATAAGCTTCTCAGTTATTTAGGCACCTTAGAAAATCATACAAAGTAAGGTCAATACTTTCAACTTTAGACACCCTAATCTGGTCTCCTAAATCCATATTTAGATATATAATAAACAGTAACAACAGGATATCTCAAGTCAGACGTGGGGCCCTCACTCTTTTCAGAAGTCTCAAGCTGGCTCCTCTTCTTCAGCCAAGCACATCTCGGTATCCATCTAACTTTAAACCCTTTAAAAAAAAATTATCCAGGAAACTATGGAAACAAATTTCTAACACAGAAGGAATACACAGGAAGTGCATGAGGATAAAGTTATTATATCTTGCAAAGCTTTGCGAATCTAATAATACACAATTCTAATAAATTATCACCTCTGCTATCTAGATAATTATTTAATTAGCATTCAAAAGTATCATTAACATTCAAATTTTCACACCTTTCTTAAGGGTTAAATTTTGTCATGCCCTACATCTTTTTTTTGCAGATGTATATTCTATAGTGCAGTTTTAATCTGAAACCTATTTTTGGAAATTTTATCAAGACTCAGCAGTTGGGACTTCTAAGAGTGTTCATTGTTGGTCTAACTACTCACATTTAAATCAATGGGTTGCTCAGACTGATATACTGAGCATTTTTATAACCCCCCCAACAGGTATTTCAATAGATCTTTTCAGATCTTCTTGAAATATAAGCACAAAAATCTAAGCTGATGAAAGGGAAATAAAAAGAGCTTGGAAATATAGGGAAAGAATGGAATTACCAGCTTAGAGATTTCTCATTTGCTGCACAATTTTCATGAAATCCAGTTACACCTCCCCAAAATTGTACTAAATCATCATGAACTGAGCTTATATTTCTTCAGAAAAATGCCATTTTGCCCACATACATAAATCAATGCTACTGGAGTTGATTTAACCAGTTATTTAAACATAATTCTCTCACACAACTTACAGCTCGTGTTATCCATTTCTTTTGCAAATGAGATTATTAAATTTCAATATAATCATGACTATTACAGTGAGAGTTGCAGACAGCATGTTCATAAACTTGCCTTCACTTTCAGAATCTGATTTAATATAAGCCTTTTATAAAGACAGTACTGTGCCATGTGACAAATATCACAATTATTACCTGATATATTCAATATCAGACTACCAAAAATAGGATGCACAAAATTTCTGGTTCATCCAAACACAAGCATGAGCATTATCTTTATTTATTACATACTTACTTTTGAACCCCTTCCATATTTTCTTCAGACAAAACACATATTTGTGTCTCAGAAAGAAAATTCCAAGCTGTAATCTCTCCAGTTATAGTATCTTGATCTTGACCTTCTTCCTACAAAAAAGTATGCTATTTTACAACATTCTTTTATTTCCAAGGTATTTTACAGAATGTACATAAAGGTATAATTCACCAAACATCAGAAAGGAAATTTTATGTCAGCAATACTATGCAGTAATGAAGCTGGGGGAGAGACAGAAATTACGAGGATGCCTGAAAATAATTTGCTTGTCTTAAACCAGGTTTAATTGGTAACTCAGTATTATAACATAGGCAATGTAAGATAAAACTAGATGTCTGTATAAATAATAGTCCTGTGCAAAACAGCTAGTATTCACTTCGGATTCGGCCAATTCGGGAGACAGTAATTCAATTCAGTGATTCAAATCAGTGTCCCAAATTAATTCGGCTGCTTCTGATTGAGAGATTCGGCCACTGCCGAACCGACCAAATTTCTGAATCAGTCCCATCCCCACCCACTCTCAGTGACTGCCCCACCTCCTCTCCCAGCTCCTGGCTCCTAAAAAAACAAACAAAAAAAGCCCGCACTCACCACCCGCTGCCCCCCTGCTGCATGAGGAGCTCTGCCACGAGCCCCCAGACTGCCCCCACTCTCCCAGCCCCTCCATGGCTACCCCACCTGCCCCAACTCCTGGCCCTTTAAAAAAAGCCCTGACTAACCAGCTCCTGCCAGGTAGGGGGGGCTGATCCCTGCTGCCCCCCACTGCCCTGTGCTATGGGGGGGCTCTGCCATGAGCCCCCAGAAGTCCTAAGGTCGCTGCAGAAGTGAGTTGGGACTTTTTTTTAAAAAAGATTGGGAGCTGGGGCAGGCAGGGCAGCCATGGGGCAGCTGAGCAGGTCGGGGTCAGGGGCTCATGGTAGAGCCCCCTACGCAGAGTGAGACAGTGCAGGGTAGTGGGGAATGTTCCTCTGCTTGGCGGCAGCTGGTGAGTGGGGGCTTTTATTTATGGAGCCAGGAGCTGTGACTGGGCAGGGCAGCTGGGAGGTGGGCTGGGAAAGTGGGTAGGGGCGGGGGCACTCAGGGGGACTGGGGGAGCAGGCAGGTCCCCTCTCCCTTACTTCAACCTCCCCTCCCCCGGCCCCTACTTACCAGCATGGAGTCTGGGTCCAGCTCCCTGTGGCAGCAAGCGGAGTCTGCCCATATCTCTGAAGCTCTCTGAATCGATTCAGAAAAGATTCGGAGAGCTTCTAATCAATTCATACCTTTTAACTGGTCTCCTGATTCAATTCAGATTTGGAGATTTGGCCACCAAGTAGGGCCAAATCTCCTGCAAATTGAATCAGCACCCGAAGCATCATACAGCCTTAATACATAACAAATATGCAGATACAGAAAATTCACAGATTTAGGCTATTATAAATCCTCTATATTGTGTTAAATTCCACAACACCTAAAATAAGCCATTTTGGCTGTGTATGCACATGTGCATGCATGTGTACACACACACACACTCTACATGTTTGCTGTGAGCCACTGAGAACTTAATTCTGATGATTTTATATTGTAAAATTAAATATAGTTCTCTCATATTCAAACAAAAACTTATGATGAATACACGTGCTATTTACTTCTTTTAAGAAAATTCAATCAATAAATGAAAATGCTTCACTGGGTTTAGTTAGGAGTATCTCATGACAAACAAGCAGAGTAAACCACTTTGATCCCAATCCTACAAAGGATTGTGCATGTGATTAACTCTACTGTAAGTAAAGTTTGACTTTAGGGGAAAATTTAGAAAGAATAAGTATTTTTTTTTTTGTTAGGCAATATTTGGAAAATAAAATAAGAGGTCAATTAAAGTTTACAAAAAATCATCAGTGAAACTATCCATGATTACACTTGACATTTACCTGCTAGATTATCTACACTACTGGTCAGACTTGTTGCTGATAATGAACCAGGAGTGAGTGTAGAGGAACCAGTAATGTTCAGATGCAAACTTAAATAAGATCAAACCAAGTACAGCATCACGTACAGATACAAGTATACAAGGTCCTACATAATGTAAGTTATACAGTTACAAAGCTTCAGAATGGAATAGCTATGCAAAATACAGGATTTACTAATATGTTTGAATATTCCTGTACTGAAACCAAGCAAATAATTTTCAGGCATGGATTGTGTGCATTTTTATATACCTGAGATTTGATTCTGTATTACTAAAGTCCATAGGATTTTTCTTTTGCCTTAAGGGGGACAGGAACAAGCAGCTTAAATAAGGTTCATGCTCAGTTACAAAAAAAGGAAGGTATAATAGTCTCTAAAGGAAGTGCAGTTCCTGTGTCAAACTTCCATACTTCAATCCAATATTGAAAGTATCGCTCTACTAAACTCTACTTATGGCCAAAGAGACTCAGCAGTGCCACTATAAACCTACATTAACCCATTTGGTTGCGCCATTAACTTGTATGACTGAATTCTATCCCTGCAAATAGTGAAATTGGGCAGTTCATTGAGTCTGCAGAAAACAAAATTGTGGGATACAACCAATGCCAAAAATTCACTGGATACACAAGCATTTGTCCATTCAGCATTATTGTACTTTCAGACATACCCTGGTTCAATATGACCTCTGATCCCTATATTTAAACTTTTTACTTTATATTGAATCCAACTATTGAAATGTCTCAAGTGCAACATAGTAATGAAATCTATCAGCACAAAAACAATGAAATAATAATAAATACATAAAAATGTGTCTCTGGCAGAGTGAGTGATGTCCCATTGTTTGCCTTTATTTTTTTTTAATGGTTTACAATATATTTACTGGGAAAAGAAACCATTCCCATGTCCCATGTCATGTTCAGTGACATTTAAATGAAGTGATTTGAGTAAAACAAATTGTGAAATTGAAACAGCATCACCCAGTTAGAAAAACAAAGTAACTCTACATACTAGTATTTTATAAAGACAGAAAATAGCATATTTATTCATTAAAAACAATACTAAACACTTTTAATGAAATGAAAACTGCAATCAGTCAAGCAGAATGCTTGATTATTAGAAATAAAGAAAGCAAAGTTACTGGCATAAACTTATATTCAGTTTAAAGTGAAATTTCTCCATGGATAACATACACATAATGTACTTTAATATGCACATGTACATTATAACTACCATTTAAACATTATTTTACATCTTAAAAATGTAAAGCATGTTCTATACTGCAGGTAAAGACTGTGGCCTAAACCTAACAAGGACCAACTAAACATAGTAACAGAGGCCAAGTAGAGGAGTTCAAGAGGCAGAAATGCTCTAACTTTCGAGCTTTACTAAGCTCCCAATGTTAGGTCAGGAAGAAGCAGAACAAATTAGCCCGGGGGAGGTGGGTGGGGAGTGGGGCAAGGGGGTGACAGAGCTTGCCTGCACAACCCAAGGGCAGCAGATAGGGGAGGGGCTCCCTGGGCTGCCAAAGACTTCTGAGCAAAGTCCAAAAGGCCAAGCCACCTGATTGGCTGGCAGGGACATCACAGATACCCACCTGGACCTGATGCAGCAGCAGCTCGTATTGTTATGCACCTTCATGGCCACAAGCCTGTGCGCACGAAGTGTGCATGTGTCCTGGATTCTTGGGTTCTGTGGTGCAGGGGTGTGTGTGGGTGTGTGCATGTACCCCACATGCCTATGTTCTGTGTGCATGTGTGAGAGTGTCCAGGATGCCTGGGTTCTGTGCAAGAGTGTGTGTATGTGTGTGTGAGGAACACACACACACACAACCCAGGCATCCAGGGCACACACACGCGCACACACGCACACACTCACACACACAAACAACCAAGTCATTGGAAGAACAACTGAGCACCTGACTTTCATGCAACCGATGAAGACAATGCTTATGGCCTCTTGTGCAGCTTCCCATTCCCAGGGGTAATAGAAAGCGAGCATTATATTCCTAGGGTCTCTGACTTCTTCATCGGCATCATCCCCACAATCCTTGTAGGGGCCCTGGCTCATGAGGTCCTATAGTGGGCAGCTGGACTGCTGGAAGAAGCACTTCAACTACAGACTGGGCCTGGCACCATGAGCACACACAATGTAGAGATGGGGGAGAGAGCGAACCTCCTGATAATGTGTGTGGCCCCGGCCCCACATCATGGTAGGCTGTCCAGAACTGTGAAGCCCTGGCCAACTGCCTTCTCACCTGTGTGGACTGGTAACCTCCCAGAGGAGTAGGGCCAGAGAGCATCTAATATTCACACCCTGACACTAAACCATGGGTCTCCTGCCATAGGCTCCTCTGGCCCTGCCTTATGGGCACTGCTGCCCACAACCCAGCCTGCCTAGGCACCATCATCTTTCCCCTCTCTCTTCCCAACCCCCCTCTCCACCTCTTCAGGGCACACCTGGGTGCAGGGGAATGCAGTGTGAGAAAGAGACATGCCTCAGTTTAAACTGCTTTGGTTGCCAAACTTTTCCTTTGTTTAATAAAGAAAACCTGTTGAACATTGCCCATATCTCAGCTTGGTTCCTCTTCCCAATTAATAGAAAACAGCAAATCTTTGCTGGTGGCAGGGTGAGGGGGTTGAGAATGAGGCAACTGAACCTGGAAGTGGGTTTGGGGTCAGGGGAAATACCACAGGGCCTTAACTTAACAAACATGAAACCTTGGAGGAGAGGCATGGGGTAAGGGGCTTTTGATCTTGCACCCTACATTCAGGGGTCCTGAATCAAGACCAGGGACTTCACATAGGAGCTGGAGAGCTACATAATCCCAGACCCAATGTCCCTCAGAGAGCTGTAGGCCAGGAGGCATCACTGTAGTGGGCACCAAAGACTGCTGGCCTTCCCACGTGGGATTGCCAGCTCCATGGACCCCTCAGCCACATCTCCATGGCCCACACTGACACCTGGGGTTCATGTCAGACAGCCAGTTTGAGCTGAGAAACTACCTATTCCCACCAAGGCTGTGCCACTCCCCCACAGTGGGCTGAGGAGGGAGAGGAGGATGCAGGTAGTGAACCTAAGGCTGCAGCACTGGTGTCATCGGGAAGGCTTCAGCTTCCATGACGACAGTCCACTCTTTGATGAGACAGGCAGTGAGCTGCTGGGAAGGGACGGCCTCCACCTCTCTTCGCTGGGGAGGAGGCTCTTCTCAGCCAGACTGGCTGATTTGCTCCACCGGGCTTTAAACTAAGCCTGCTGGGGGACAGGGGGACTACCACCACTGCTGGCCTGCTGAGCAACCCTTGCAAACCGAGCAGGCCAAGGCACTTAAGGGAGCCTACCCCTGCCCCTAGAGCAAGCTTCAGGCAATGCAAGAGCCCCCAAGGGGACACTTGCATGCCTATATACCAATGCCAGGAGCTTGGGGAATAAAACAGGAGGAACTTGTCCTCCTGCTCAACACAAATAATTACGATGACATAGGGATAAAAGAGACCTGGTGGGCCCCCACCTATGACTGAACCATGGGTATAGATGGCTATACCCTGTATAGGAGGGATTGAGTGGACAAAAGGGGCGGAGGTGTAGCTCTCTATGTCAAGGAGAGCTACACTTCCCTACAAGCTAACATCAGCACCCAGGGTGGATGACTATACACTCTCTGGGTTAAAATCCATGGGGAACAAGACAGGATGGTGGGAGTCTACTACAGACCTCCCTCCCAGAATCAAGAGATTGACCAGGAGTTTGCCAGGGAATTGGCTGAGGCTGCATGCTCCCAGTCCATGGTTGTCAGGGGGACTTCAACTACCTGGACATCTCATGGGAAGAGTGCTCGGCCAAATCCAAACTGTCGCAAAGCTTTCTTACATGTGTGGATGAGCTCTATCTGAATCAAGAAGTCTACGGGTCAACAAGAGGCAAAGCGCTGCTTGACCTGGTACTGGCAACTGGGGATGACCTAATCAGTGACCTAATGATTGAAGGGAAGCTGGGTGACAGTGACCACGAGATAATCACCTTTACCATCCACCGAAAAGCTGTCAAGTCAGTCAGCAGTACAGAGGTCCTCAACTTCAGGAGAGCTGACTTTGACAAGCTCGGGAGACTTGTCAGTGAGGCCCTAAGGGACCACGACCCTAAAGGGAGGGGAATCCAGGAAGAGTGGTTGTTCCTCAAGGGCACGATCCTAGATGCACAAGCTAAGGCTATTCTGTCTCAGAGGAAAGGCAGCAAGAGGGCACAGCATCCCCCTTGGCTCTCCAGAGAACTAACAGTCCTCCTGCATCTAAAAAGACAGACCTACAAAGGATGGAGAACAGGATCCACCTCCAAGAAGGAATACTCTGCACTGGTCCAGACCTGCAGAGAGCAAACCAGGACACCCAAAGCTGCCATAGAACTCCAACTAGCTACAAGTATCAAGGACAATAAAAAGTCATTTTTTAGATAGTGGGGGCCAGAGGAAAAGCTAGGGCAACGTTGGACCCCTGCAAAACCAAAAGGGAGAACTGATGACTGACGCCCAGGAAAAAGCCAACTTGTTAAATGGGTACTTTGCGTCAGTCTTTCACAAGTCCCGTGGGACGCCCCTGCCTATTACAGGAGAGGGACCCCTGAGGGTGGTTCCTTGCCCTCCATCAATGCTGACCTTGTGAAGGAACAGCTTCAGAAGCTGGATACCTTCAAGTCAGCCAGCCCTGACAATTTACACTCAAGGAGCTGGCTAGCATCATAGCTCAGCCTCTGGCACGGATCTTCGAGAGCTCTTGGCACTCTGGTGAAGTGCCCAATGATTGGAAGAAGGCCAATGTGGTGCCTATCTTCAAGAAAGGGAGGAAAGTGTATCCGGCAAACTACAGGCCCAGCAGGCTGACCTCTATCTTGGGGAAGGTCTTAGAAAAAATCATCAAGGAGGCCATTCTTAAAGGACTGGCTGATGACAACACCCTGAGGGACAGCCAGCATGGGTTTGATGTGGGTCGGTCATGCTTGACCAATCTCATTTCCTTTTATGACCAGGTGACCTATCACCTGTACAAGGGGGAAGGGATTGATGTCATATATCTCAACTTTAAAAAAGCCTTTGATCTAGTATTCCATGATTACCTTTTGGCAAAACTGGCCAACTGTGGCCTCGGGTCCACTATGATCTGCTGCCTGGGGAATTAGCTCCATTGTCAGACCCAGAGGGTGGTGGTTGACAAAAGTCAATCATCATGGTGCCCTGTGACCAGTGAGGTCCTGCAAGGCTCTGTCCTTGGACCTGTTTTGTTCAACCTCTTCATTAATGATGTGGACATTGGAGTCAGAAGCAGACTGCCCAAGTTCACTGGTGATACCAAACTTTGGGGTAAAGCATCCACACCTGAGGACAGAGGGGTAATCCAGGCTGACCTTGACAGGCTCAGGAAATGGGCGGACAAGAACCTGATGGTGTTTAACACCAAAAAATGCAAGGTTCTCCACCTTGGGAGGAAAAACCTGCAGCATGTCTATAGACTTGGCAGTGCTACGCTGACTAGCACTACGGACGAGAGAGACTTGGGGGTCATGATTGACCACAAAATGAACTTGAGCCTGCAATGTGATGCTGCAGCCAGTAAAGCGAGCAAAATGCTGGCTTGATCCATAGATGCTTTTCAAGCAAATCCCGGGACGTCATTTTCCCGTTGTACTCAGCCTTGGTGAGGTCACAGCTGGAGTACTGCATCTAGTTTTGGGCTCCACAATTCAAAAAGGATGTGGAGAAGCTTGAGAAAGTGCAGAGGAGAGCCACGCACATGATCAGAAGACAGGAAAACAGACCTTATGCCAGCAGGCTGAGAGCCATGGGACTTTTCAGCCTGGAAAAGCACAGGCTAAGGGGTGACCTGATGGCCACCTATAAGTTTATAAGGGGTGTTTACCAGAACCTGAGGGAATGTTTGTTCACCAGAGTGCCTCAAGAGATGAGAAGGTTGAGTGCAAGAGATGACAACGTTGAACAGTCACAAATTCCTCCATGACCGTTTCAGGCTGGACATAAGGAAGAACTTCTTTACTATCTGAGCCTCCAAGGTCTGGAATGGCCTGCCACTGGAGGTGGTTCAAATACCTACTTTGAAAGCCTCTAAAGAGAAACATGGATGTTTTTCTTGTTGGGATCCTATGACCCCAGCTGACTTCCTGCCCCTGGGGTCTCTTCCAGCCCTAATGTCTATGAAATCTATGACTGAAGCCAGGAGTGGAGCCACAGGGAGCAGAAGAGGTTCCCCACAGATGTCCTGGCAGTGAGGTAGACAAGCTGGGGCTGCCAGGCTCTGCTGCCAGAAGCTGCCCTGGTGATTGCCTGGCCCGAGCTCTGTCACCTGCGCTGACCAATCTTGCACCCCTTTGGGACTGGCCTGGATCCACTTCGGAGGCCTGCGGCTATGGGGTGACTGGCAGCAGTCCAGGAGTAAGTGCATTAACTCCCCATCTTGGTGCTATAAATCTCTCAGCTCCACTGTGCTACAGGGCCTCCAGACAACAGATGGGCATTTGGATTCCCCAGTCATGTAACTTGGCAGTCCAAGTGTAAGACAAAGAGTTGCTTAGCTTGCAAGAGTGGGCGGCAGGTCCAGGGCTGGGATGGACTCATGATCACAGGAGGGGGTTTAGGGTAGAGATACACCAATAACGAGTTTTTAGGCTGATAACTATGGCCGATTATTAACAAGCCATATTGACCAATACCGATCTGATTGCTGATATGCAAGCCTGGCAGTTTAGAGAGCAGCATCTGGCTTATTATAAGTCTGTTGGGGAAAGAGGAGGGGGGAGGGCAGGGGTATGGGGAGACAGATTGAGGTCCCTGTGGTGAGGCAGGGAATGGGGCTGGGCCAGGGACAAGGAATACCCAGCCAAGGCAGGGCATGAGACAGAGCCACAAGTGGCTTGTCTGGGGGTGTGAGGAGGGGGGCAACTCCCACCACTGCATGCAACCCCAGGGGAGGCATGGAGGGCATGTGCCCCCTGGATCTGTGTGCGAGGTGAGGGTAGGCTGCCACTGTGCACTTGGGGTAGGCAGTGGTGGCAGCACTGAGAGGGAGTACTATCAGGGGCTAGGGCAAATTTTGAGGTAGCTGTAAGCCCACCTCCCAGTGCAGCAGCCACCTACCCTGGCCCAACTCCCTTGACAGGAAGAGCCCAGTGCTTCCCCTGGCCCCAAGCACATAACTGCAGCCTGCCCTCACCCTACGCACAGACCTGGGGTGGGGGCACATGCCCCCCATGCCTCTCCCAGGGGTGCGCACAATGGTGGGAGCCACCCCTCAGATAAGCCACTAGCATCTCAGTCCTGCACCCCACCCCGGCTGGGCAGTACCTACCCCTGCCCCCCTCCCTCCCTCACCATGGGGACCTCAATCTGCCCCCTGCCCTTTCCCCCCAATAGACTTACCAGCCAGATGCTGCTCTCCAAGCTGCCAGGCTGCACTCCTGGCCACATGCATGCTGCAGCTGCACCCCTGCATGCGCCATTTATCAGCGACATTATTGGCCATATCAGCCAAAAAAAGCCAATTGCAGATAATGTCAATTTTCCTTTTATAAGTGCCAATACGATGTAGACTGATAAACGAGAATGAAGCACATGGCAGGAGCCTTCCATCCAGAACAACTTCTTTTTAAAAAGGGATGACAAATATTTAGGTCCCAATTCAGCCACCTTTACTTTACCCCTGAACGTAGGGTGCAAGATGGAGAACTTTAGTGTGGTGTAGGGGTTGTAAACCAGGGGTACTTGAGAAGGCCCTAGGGGATACGCACGGGTGGGCTGGGACAGAGCACTGCCACACTCTATCCTGCACTGACATGCAAGTGCCACCCACCTGGCCAGACATGGAGAGCAGGGGAATTCACATGCGGCAGCTGCTGATGGTCTGCATCCAGCCACACATCCCACCTACTCGGCAGCCGGCTGTGCACCACACCACCCTGCCACATTCAGCTGTGCGCCACCCAACCCCTGCCCCCAGGGCTACACTGGTCCACATCCAGCCACCAGGGGGTAGAATAATTCAAAAAGGTTAAAAACCACTGGCATGTTATGAATTTCAATCCCAAATAGTACTTGCCAAATTTTATTAGATTTCATTTCTTCACTTTCACTTTTTCTTTCCCCATCCCATAACTGGCACGATACAAAGTCTCTGTTTGAGGAAATTTCAATATAATTATAGATGTCGCAAGTGAGGAGGCACAAGGTACCACACTATCAAGTGGCTGATTTTCATTATCACAAATTTATTTTAGTACTTGAAAAAGAAATAAATACATCTAAATATGTAGTTTACAAACCTGAGCAAGGTAGAAAGTTGAAATGACTCATGATAGCAGATGCGGTATCAAAAGTACAGGTGCACCGATACATTAATATCATATCATATTGGCACCAATAAAAGCAAAGTTGACATTATCAGCAATTGGCTTTTTTTGGCTGATGTGGCTGATAATGTTGCTGATAAATGCTGTGTGCAGTTATGCAGCCCAGCAACTTGGAGAACAGGGTCCAGCTGATAAGTGTGTTGGGGGGAGCAGATTGAGGCCCCTGTGGTAAGGGAAGGAGTGCAGCTGGGGCAAGAGCAGACACTGGCCAGCTGCGGCAGGGCAGGGCAGGGCATGGGACAGAGCCATGAGTGGCTTGCCTGAGGATGTGGGGACGGGGATCGTGGCTCCCACTACTGGCACATCCTGGGGGAGGCACAGGGGGGCACGTACCCCCCAAATCTGTGTGGGAAAGGGCAGGTGGTCATTGCAGGCTGCGGCTGGGAGCAATGCCAGACTCTTCCTGGTAAGTGTGTTCAGCTGGGGCTATGTGTGAAGCAGGTGGCAGCAGCGCTGGGAGGAGTGGCTGGGGGTGAGCTGTGACCACTCCAAAATTCATTATAGACCCTTCTGAGCCCCCACTCCCAGCGCCACCATCACCCACTCCATGTGCAGTCCTGGCCCAGCCCCTCCCCGCTAGGAAGAGCCTGGTGCTGGCTCAGACTCCAGCCCACAGCAGCAGCCCACCCTCTCCCCATGCACAGATCCTGGAGGCATGTGCCCCTCCGTGCCTCCCTCAGGGTGTACCAGTGGCAGAAGCCTCCCCACTTCCCCGTGATCCCGGACATTTATGGTTGCATCCTGTGCCCCACCCTGTCTGAGCAGTGCCAGCCCCAGCCCCACTCCCTCCCTCTTCACGGAGGCTTTGATCTGTACCCCTACCCCTTTTCCCCCAGACTTACCAGCCAGACACTGCTCTCCAACCTGCAGGGCTGCATATTAGCTATCAGATTGGTATCGGCTGATATGGCTCGTTAATAATCGGCCATCAGTATCAACCCAAAAAATCTTTATCGGTGCACCCCTAATTGAAAGGCATTAAATTTTAAAAGGAAGAAGACTGTGGAGGAGGTCTAAGACAGAGCTAAGTAGAAATTATCTCCTCTCATTATTTTCTATCATCCGGGATTGCAACCCTTCAAGAAAAGACATAAGCAGAACTATTCTAGTGTTGCAACCAAAACCATATTCCAGGTTCAGATACAACACTTTAATTCAAACACTCACCCATGCACCTAAATTGAAATTTCATATTTAAGGCTTTATGCCTTAAATATGTAGAAGTGATTTTTGAATGAACTAGGCAAGTCCAGAAAATTTTTGGTTCAGAGCTGGGAACGTACCTATGTCTCGGGCAAATACAAACTTCTCTTGAACAAGACACTGTTTGTATCATGACATTACAAAATACTTCTGAGTGTAAGCAGCCACTTACTGCCTCAGATGCCTCCAAAATCACTCTATAAAATGCATAAATGTGGGTATTGAAAGCAAGAAATATAGGTTACTTTTTATTATTTTTCCTCCCACAAAAGCCTTCAGATGAAAAATGTACAAAGCTATTAAAATATTTCAGGCAAGATTTTGCTTCCTAATTTACACCCACATGCATAACTGACTCTTATTTTTATTTTCTTTACAGGTCCATAAAGCTCCGCAGCTTCAACTGATAAGCCTTAGTTGGCTGCATTCACCACTGAATGTGCTGTCTTCTCCCCCCCTCCCCCAAACTGTAGAATTCTTGTATACTTGTAACTGCTTTTAATGATTACCCAGCTCAAACCATTTTTCTCATGCATTGCAAAGAGACAAAACAAGGACAGGGTAGAGAGGTGCCTTATAGAGTAAACAGTACAAAGACCTAATCCTGCTCCACTTGAAATCAAGGGAAAATTACCCCAATTTCAGATTTAAGTGATCCTACATTTGAAAAACTTGCATGTGGCTGAAGAACTGTATGATAAACTTAACACTCCCCCCACCAAGGTTCACTGTACTGTCCATTGGACCACTTCAGAAAATACACACTTGGAAGTGTAATTGCCTTGAGCACAAATATTTAATTATTTTTTTAAACCTTTTAACAGTGTCTTAGTAAATAGTGTATTGTTCTGGGCTATGGGATTGAGGCTCCACTCACTGCCTCTTGTGCAAACACACAAATGCCATCGATTGGCTGGTAATGTTAGGGTGCCAGCTAATTAGGCAATTAAAAAAAAGAACTGATGGAATACTGACACAGTACTAAATACCTGGCAATCCTAAATCATCCTTTCCGGGGCGTGAGCTGGCAAATGGGATAATCTGACGGCCTCCACTCACTAGGGCTTCAAGAGAATGACCCTATTTCTCTGGTGGCTTGCAAAATTCAGTATACATTTTAGGAAATCTACTGGGTTCAGAAGAGAAAATCAAACCACTGCTTTTTCATGCACCAGTTTAGAACGTGGGAAAAGATTTTCCATTCCTCCTACTAAAGAATGGGAGGTTTTTTTCCTAAGGAGAATACCACAGACTCCATGTCCCAGAGGGGTTTTTTTGTTTGTTTTGGTTTTATTGGGGGGTTGCTTTAGGAAGGGAACACTGCATGAAGGCTAGCAAGACCATTGAATATTACTATTAAATAGCCAGGAAAAGTGACAACTGAAGTAATAAAATAAACAACGTGGGAGCTTGACAGAAAAAGCTACTTATCTATGGGACTCCCATCAGTATACCTCAAACTCTGTAACAAACTGTCTGAACCAGCTTTCTATCAAGTGTACATAGTTCCAAACCATTACTCGAGTGACCAGGATTATTAGAAACTAGCTTTAAAACATGAGAACAGAAATACACTCTTTTCTTCTTTATGAGCCATTGAAAGCTTTGTGTCAGTAAGCTGGACTCAGGAATTTCTGGTCCCACATTCTGTATTGAGCACAGGCAGTGTAAGTGCTTCTCACAGTCTACATTTTTCACATGCATTCAGTATCCCCAGACAAGTTGGAAAGCACTGTTGTTACATATTAGTATATACAGGTGTGCTGATGTAAATTTTGGACAAGTACAAGTGCATGTTTTACCTCCATTGGGGAACTTACCTATTGCCAAAAATCAATACAGATGAATCAGTTCTTAAGACAGGTTAACTGTGAACAGAAGCAAAATAGCAATAGACCCACGTTTGGCACTTGGTCACCTGCACTCATGACAATATGCAATAAAAGAAATTCAGCAGCAGGTAGTTTTCTTTGTGTGGATGGATGTATGCTACCCAGGAGACGGACATGAGCAGACCTGGGTTCAAAGGCTTTCTGACTTTTGTCAGTGGCAGCCCAGGGGCGGGGCTGGCCCAATGCTTGGGTAGAGGAAAGGAGCTCTGGCTTAGGCTAGACCACTGCCCCACAAAGGGGGGTGAGCAGGGTGCCAAAATGTTCCATGGGATGTCAGTGGAATGTGACCTATTGTCAGCTGCAATAGGATCTGGTATAGATGTTCATTAACAAGCTCTAACCTACAGTGCTGAAGTCTGATACCACATCTCTGATACCACATCTATCCAAGGTTATCTTATCTGTCATTTTTACAGTGCTCTATGACCCCTGACCATCTGTTCAGTTACAGCTGTAGAGCACTTTCTGCATCCCTACCACATAATAAGTGTAACTCCTGTATCCAGCCTAAGGTTTCAAAGTTTGAAAAACCTACCTCACATTCCAAAGCTTGTACGTGTAAGGGGGCAAACTAAAACTGTATAATATTTTTCTGACACTATCTAGTGGGTTTTAACTGTAATTCCAGTAGCTGTACAAGTTGGTAGTTTGATCCTATTTAGGATGCTGACCTGTAGTAATCTGACATACATTCCTTATGGACAGAAAGTGGGCACATTCCCATTACATTGCAGAGCATCACAATGTAAACAATATGGTTCCTAATGGTAATTAGTGTTTCATATGAAGAAAAGGGAACATTTAGAACTTGAAATTTCAAAATGATAAATTTGCTCATCATTTAAAATATTCTTAACTAGAGTATCCCTTTTACTCAATAGCTTGTCTCTAATTTTAAAGATTTCAGCTTTGCTGTCCCTTGAATACACTATTCATAAACACTTGAATGACTCTTGCCATAACAACATCAGGTTGAAAAGCCAATCAAATAATGGAGTCCCATATGTTTTTTCAATTCCTCAGCCAAAGCTTCTATGATACTCAGAAGTCAAACACCTTAGCAGGACAGTTATATGTTTAAACACCAAATATTCAAAAGCTCATGCTCCTAAATAAGAACAAAACTTGTAAGTTAGTATTGGTTTAAAGAGCATTCTACTAGTAATATCATAGAGTCTCTACAGAATGATGTATCCACAAGATATACCTGTGGAAATTCGAGTCAGTTTCCTTGAGAAAAATTAACTCTGTCCTCAAATTAAACAAAGAAAAGTAAATAAAAAGACTTAAAACTGTCAAAACAATTTATGCTGGTTTTAAACTATAATAAAAGAAATAAAAAGTACTTATCAAATGTTTTAGACCAGGGGTGCTCAACCTGCAGCCCACCAGCTAAATTCAGCATGTAGAGCCATATCATCTGGCCCACAAAGAACTGCATGGATTGGGAAATGTGGTGATAGGGCAGCAGTTGCAACAGTAATAGCTGATGCTCTGGAACTCTTCCACTGCTGTGGCACTTAATGCTGCCATCGCTCCCACACTGCCAGATTTCCAGACCTGTGGGGTACCCTGAAGCCTACATGGCACAGAGGTGAGCCAGTGTGAAGGGTTTATTTTGTAGCCAGATCCAGTGCATGAGGCCAGGCCGTGTGCCAGATTGTACCTGTAAACTGACCCTGAGTGTGAACCCTACCTGCAGGATCCAGCTGGTGGGGTCAGAAGGTTGAGCAACACTGCTTTACATGCATGTAAAAATGTCTTCAAATATACTAACAAATAAACTGATTCATCAGTTACCTTTGATCAGATCAAATAACTCAAATGCAGGGAAACCCAAGATCCTCTGGTAAAACAGTGCCAGTGGGTGATACTGAAGTCTAGCCAAAGTGTAGGTACACAGTTGTGTGTAATATGTTCCATGAGGATGATTAATGCATATACATTTTAGTGTTAAATTAACTACGAAATATAATTATATCCAAAATCTATCCATACAGAACAGTTAATATGCAATTAAATATTATTCACTCCTCCTACATAGAAGATTCCTATCAAAAGCCTCCCTAGAAAATTAAAATCATGTCTTTATTTTTAGCCATGGTACTTTGCTCACTATCATATAAATAAGGAAGTAAACAAAACAGGTACATTAATTTCAACTCCATGCTAAAAAGAAATAAATAGATGTGTCATATGCAAAGGATAAAGTCTATATGGAAAACAAGCTGTTTTCAGATATTTATGTAGGTATTAAAAAGAATAAAAAATAGAAATAAAAAAATCCAGAAAATACATGCAGTACTGGTATTTTTTAATAACAATTATTCCTAGAGATGCAGATGATCAGGCTTCAAGATTTTTGGATAAGCAGATATCTATCCCAAAATTAAATGTATTATTAATGACCTACTTGCAATTGTGAAAAGTTAATTCAATTTGGTAATAAAATTACCAAAAGAAAAGGAAAAAGACCACTAACTGTTGATACGGTGTATTGCTAAGTTTGGGTTCAAATGCTGTAAGAAATGTTCTGCTAACAGAACACACGGCTGTGTTTGTTGAAATTCCAAACAATTATAAAAATATTTAGTTTAATAATATTAATAATAAAAATACAATGCTAACGTCTCAGGAAAGAGAAAAGCACAAAAATAAAAACCAAGATATACTGTGTTATAGATTTTACAAATAAAATGTAATGTTTAGATTCAGCCAAAACCAGACACGTAAGTAATTTAATACAGAGTTGTTTAAAGTTTAAAGACAAAAAGAAAACATGAGAAACAATAGAAAGTACCGCTACCAGCTTAATCTAAAATATATAAAATTAACTAACATATGAGGAACAGAAAAAAATATAATAATGTTTCTTTAAACTTTTCTAAAGAAATGTTATAAGACTATATATTAAAAAAAATCTCAGTAGTACATTTCAAATACACTTCCAATGCGTCTTTGACAACTCATTTTTGCCCGCAAACTTGTTATTTTCATTGCAATTTAATTAAGAAAACCGCCCTGACTTTTTGCCATTTCCCTAACCAAATTAAGTACAGGCAGTCCTTGACTCACAGTTTGAGTTACAACATTTGACACTTACAACGTTTATAAACTGACACCCTGTTTCAACTTCATGATGTCAGTTTTGACTTTACAATGCTTGATCCGATGCAACGCCACACCAACAAATAAGTTCACTGCATCGCCCATCTCCCTGGAGATCATTTATCCAAACTTCCTTGGACACTTTCCTTAAGAAAGCAGACAAGACTCTAGAAAAACCTGCAGCCAAGGCTCTTGAGAAGACTCCAGCCAAGAACCCTTCAAAAAGTCCAACCAAGAGCCTTTCAAAAAGTCCAGCAAAGTCACCTCAAAGAAGTCCTTCCAAATTAATATGAATGCTATTTACAATATATATAAACTAATGTAGCTATATTACTCATCTATAACTGATTGAATACAAAATTATGGGGTATTTTTGGTAAAAATAGGGTATCAGGCCTTGGTTCAGGAACCAATCCCACATTTATAACATTGTTTCTTATGATAAAATTGGTGCCAAGTTACAACAGTTCAACTTGATGTGGTTTTCAGGAACCAATTGTGTCGTAAGTCTAAAGACTGCCTCTACATATGACAATAACAAAGAGTAATACTGTGGAAATTATGCAAATATTAGGGCTGTGTGAAACAGCAGCATTCTGTTTTGACCAGCATTTTGACGTTTCGACAGAAAAGCATTGTGTTTCGAATTCTGTTTCAATTCAAAACAGCTGTTCTATTCCATTCCGTCGAAACAGAGTCGAAACAGTGAAACTGTTTCAACATTTTACCCACAGGAATGACAAAGGCTGGAAATGGCAAAGTTATAGGCTGTTTCAACCTTCCACATTATAGCCTATGGGCAAAATATCGAAACAGTATTGAAACGATGAAACATTTCAGCTTGCCTCATTTTGTTTTGAGGCTATTTCAACTATATCTGTTTCGTTTTAATTTTGCTGTTTTGACCTCGAAATGAGTCAAAACAGTGTCAAAACAAAACTGGTGGCAAAATTTCGCATAGCTCTAGTAAATATCCTTTAATACACTCGAACAGGGCTGGTCAATGTGCAGCCCATGAGGTATTTAAAAAAAAGTCTGGACGCTCACCTTGCTGGGGTAATCTGACCCCAGCAGTCTTTCCTGCCCAAGCGCAGGGGGGGCTGGACCTGATAATCTCATGAGGCCCCTTCTGGCCCCTAACATCTCTGAATTCATCTGTCCCCAGGATCCCAACCAATGACCGCTCCCCATCATTTCCAGATGCATCCTCAGTTGAGGTCTCCAAGCTTTCCCTCTAGCTTCTGCTTCCTGCACCTGCCCCAGGGGCAGGATAGCACATGAGAGCTTGTGGTACAGGAGAGTGGGCGAGTCTGTGTCAGGTGATCTAGGGGTGGGGGCTACCTGACCGCATGATATAGTGAGGGGCTGGGGTGGGGAGAGGTGCCTGCAGTGCAGTGACCCAGAAGGGTCCTTGGCTCTGGCCCCCACAGTGCATAGTCCGTGAGGAGCCATGGTTCCCAGTGACTTAGAATGCGAACAGTCCTGCACTAGAATATGCACTAATATGCATTAGCAATGCATTAATACAGGAAGAGATTTCTCACAACAAAAGATTTTTAAAAGGGAACAAATCTTTTGGTTTGTACCACCAGTCACCATAATACCTGTGTACCTAAAGGTACATTGCATTGGTTGAAAGTTGAACTTAGATCAAATGTTTAAAAGATAACCATGACCATTATACCAATACTCTTTGCCTCTCACATGATTTCTGAACCATGACAGCTACAACATCCCTTTTACACTACCACTGCTCCTGGAAGTTTAAAGAAATGGAATAGGTGTAGTGAAACAGATCAAACTGCATGAAACAGGTCATGTTAACTTCCTGCAACACACTGTGTAAATAGTTTTATGTAGGAAAGATCTCCTGTCTGATCCATCCACCATAAACTTGGAGATTGTAAATGTATTTATGTTTAAATATGTAGCAAAACCCCAAGTTTCTTTTTCTTTTTATTTATTGCATTGCTTCCCCTTTCCCAACAATTTCTGACTTTTTCTCTCCCTCTCTATTCCCTATAGATAAGTATAAGTGAGCTCAAACTTAGGAGGAGCTTTAAACATTTTTATTTTGGTAGCAAGTTTTTGGTTCTGGATATTCACTATTTTATATTGTATAATTATGAGGTTTGTATTAATTTTTACTGTTGTATATTGTATTATTATCATTTTTGTATCGATTTTTATTGTTTCACATGGATATTGTATGGTTTAGGCCCAGGTTTGTAAGTGAACCAAAGTCATGTCAAGTTTCCATTTTATATGTCAAGCCTCCATCTTCTGTCCTCTGCCTGGGCATCCCTGCAACAATGATTCATTTTACCCCTCCCATGTAAATTGGTTCCCCAATGAATGAGAATGATTGGGCATGATTGAAATACAATGGTAGCAGGCCTCTAGTGAATGGTCTGTAACGACTAGGCCGTTACCTCACATTGATTCATCCAGGAACCACGGACCACACCCAGGAACAGAGACAAGACCAGCATTTGAAAAACAAAAGACCCTGCAGAACCAGCAACTCTCACCATTACAGACACCTGAAACTGCACATCCCTGCCTGGAGCACACATGCTCAGTAAGCCAGGGGCTGACCCTTGCCTGGGCATGCCTCCTGTCACTAGAGTCACACAAGCTCTGCCCTTATAAAAAGGGGCAGTGAAGACAGACCCAGTGGGATGCCCTCTCCATCTGAATCACCACCATGCCACACCACCTATCCACCCAGAGGCCCTGCCGGTGACCCTCCTCTGGACAACATCTACTGGACAAGGACCCCTTTCCAGCCTGGATAGGTAGATATTACCTGCACACCTCCTCCTACAATTTAGACTCTCTCTCTCTGTCTCTCTCTCCTCCTGGACTTCAGTGGGCTTCAGCCTCTGCACCAAGCCTCTCTAACCCCTGCTGCCAGTATGTGGGTGGATGTGGGTGTATGTGTGGGTGCAAAGAAACCACTAAGACATTGTGTCACCACCCCCACATTCAGTAAAACTACTGTCATTTGCAACCCTGAGTTGGGTCATGTTTTACTAAATCCCAGTCCCTTCCCTATCTTAAATTCCAGCCTCATTCTCTCTCTCAGCTCTAGTTCCCACCCTCTCTGCTAGTTTCCCCATCTCCTCCCAATTCCACATCACCTTTTCTGCCACCTCTCAGCCTTCCCTGCTCCTACTGCCTTTTCCCTGTGACTCTCTGCTGCCCTGCCACCTGCTGCTTTTCCTGTGATTTTCTGCTGTCTGTCTCTCTTTTTCAGGCTTCCTCTTCACCTTCTGTAATCTCCCCCCCTGCAGCCTTCCAGCTCCTCTTAGCTGTCCAGTTTTCTCCAGCTTCCAGCACACCCGCCACTCCCTGCAACTTCTCTAGCTGCCCTGAAGCCATCCTCTGGCTCCCCACATCCACAGCCCCTCTTTAATACCCATGCTTTGCTTTAGTCCCATTTTTCCCCCTCCCCATCTACCTTTTCAGTTCCACCGTAGCTCTGTCTCTAGTCCCAGACTCTCTGCCGGCATGCTTCCCTGTTCCACAGGCTTTAGGTGTTGTCTTTTAATCAATTAAGATCAATTAACCTAAAGTTACTCCCGAGCCTCAGTTCTTCAGCCCAGGCCCCTGTAGTCTACCAGTTCTAATCCCAGTTGTGGTAACTTTCACCCCCTACACTTCTACATCCCAAGTACACACATCACAATACCCAACTTAGGAACTCACTTGTGTGTATGTATAGGTGGGTGGTATGTGTGTAAACTCGTGAATATACATATATAGATATTGTGTGTGGTATATGAATTAGTAATCTGCACATGTGTATTGAATGTGTAGGTGTTGGTAACTGGTAATTGATTCTGTCTAAATGTGGTGTGTGTAGTGTGCATGAGCCCAGACTAGTTATTTTGAATGTGTGTGTATCTAAGTTGCTAGTGTGAGGGGTATGTGTGTGTATATATATATATATGGCATTGTGTGCATGATATATGAATTAGTGATCTGTGTCTAACTTTTGGGGTGTATAGTGTATCTGCCTGAGCTGGTAGTGTGAGTGTGTATGCCTAATAGGGGTGTATGCACCTAGTGAGTGTGTGCTTAATTGATTTTTATGTGTGCATGTGCAATTGTACACCACACCCTCCTGTCTAACAACACAATATTGAGATCCTGAGCGTTGGCCTGACCCCTCAGGACAACAAATATATTAAATGCATTTAAATGTCTGAAACCTGCAACCACCACTGAAATGAAGATCAGATCCAATTTTCCAGCACTTTAAAGGAAGACTTAAGGGATCAAGTGAATTAGCGTTACCTCTCAGCTCCATGTTCTTGGGGAACCCTGAGACAGGATGCAGACTGTCTGACTCACAAAGAATCCCCCCCCCCTTCCCCTCCTCTACCTAAACAGAAACCGATTAAAATGCAGTAAAACCCTCCAGATAAGGGTGACAAGAGTGAAACAACTTCCCTAGGTCTCATTTGCATCTGAGATGGGACCAGATCTCCATCTCTAATGTAAATGAATGGTTAACAGAAAGCCTGAAGCAGAGACCACAGTGAATTCTGGGATCAGAGAAGCAGGGGAGCACTGGATGATGGGCAATCTGTGCTCCAAATGCTAATCAACCCACACACCCAGCTCAGCATTTATCAGACCAGTTCTCATCTGGATTTACAAAGGACTTTTCCTCCCCCCCCCACACACACACCCCCCCACACACCCCTTTAAGCAAAAGTAAGTTTACTAGGCATCTTAGGCCGTACATTCCCTGGTCCCACTATGGGAGGCCTATGTAAACTTAATTGGCTAAAACTCGGCTGCCGGGTTAGGGAATGCTGAGGCAATACATCGAGTCAGAGGGGGTATGGGCAACATTTGAACAATGGTACAGGGTTCATCACAGCGTCCAGCCCATTGGAGCCCTGTCCACAAGTGTTGTCATACTTTTCCCGAGACGACTGGCGGAAGTCCTCTCCACAACAGGTTATGAACACACCAATAATTACACGCCAATAATTGCCTTAAGTCTGTTAAAAGACTATAGTAAGATCTGGAAAAGTCATGCTAAGCTGAGGCTTGCTCACAACAAGTAAAAATCCAAAACCCTGATGCTGCAAGCTATCTATTGTTTCTGAAGACACCAGGAGATATCCCATTAGTATATGTGCTATCCATAGGAATGTCAAGCTGGCTCCTAAGTATGTGTTTCCTGAGTATCAATCAAGTTCCTGAGATGTTCCAACCAGATAACCCCTTGTCAATACAAAAGACAATTTGATTTACACTATTGAGAATGCTTGAAAGAAGCTGAACTGAGGGTATAAAAATCTGTAAAAGAAGCAGCAGTGTGTGTGCTGACACCACCCGCTTTCCTCTCGAGAGGCTGCAGGAGGCAGATTGTCTCCCTTCAAGGATCGTGCTGAGAACTTTAACCTGTCAGCTTTGCAACCTGAGTGCCTTGGACTGGTGAGATCCCAGCTCTCTCTCTTTTCTCTCTAAGGATAGATTTCTGAACCTGAACTGTATTAGTTAAGCTTGAGCTAAGTTTCCCCAAATACTTAGTGAAACCAGGGTATAGTGTGACTGTTTGTTTGTTTTTCCTTTACATGTCTATTACTGCTAGTGCCATTGTATATTTCATCTACTTAGCAATAAATAACTTTCATAGTCAAACTGGTGGTAACTGGGTATATTTTTCCTTCTCTACTTATCCTTCCCCACTTGCTCTGCAGCAACACTTCTTTTACCTAAGCTAAAGATCCCTGTGAAGCCCAAAAGTACTGTGGGGTCTGCTCATCAAAAGGCTAAAAGATTGGGACGTGCTGAGTTCGAAACACATAAGGGGATCAGCTTGTATAGGCTGATTGACCCAGTTTGGCTCAGACATGCCCTAATGAACTGAATGCTGGCCCATGAGGGTGTCAGCTGGACACCCAGCAGGATTCAGAGGTATTCTGTTTAACTGTGTGCCTGTGTCTGACTGTAGTTACTGTTGCTGTGATGAACTGATTCTTGGCATATGAGGGTGTCAGCCTGTCCATGCTGATCAACCTGGCCTGGTCAGGCATGCCACGTTAATCTGTGTGTGTTTGTGTGTATGACTGATTTGGGGACTGGAGGAACCCAGCCCCACTGAACTGAGTCCTGCAAGATAGCTCCACTGGGGGTAAGGGTTTGGAGAAGGGAGAGAAACAGCTCTGTATAGAAACACAAGTAACACAAGCAGCACATTGATAGAATTACCAAGACCCTAGCCCTAATAAATGAGCACACCCCAAAGTAGCGGGCAAATCTGGTAACATCAGCAAAATAACACTATGGTCAGGTACAGACATTATACTTTTACTGGTATAAGCGCTCAGAAACTGGTCTATACCTATAACATAGAAGTTCAGCACACACAGACAGGTTTAAAAATGGTGGAACTCAGTCTAAGATTTACACCCCCACCAAAGGACAAATTGTGTGTCCTGTTTGCTACTGATTAAAACTACACTGCTTACAGAAAACTGCGTAACTTAGATCAATTCTGCCTCAGGCTTTCCGAATGCCTCTACTGAGCCCTTGTTGGCTTGGAAATGGTATTTAAAAGTTTGATTTTGAAAACTGGCTTATATACAATATATATTAATTGGAATACAGCTTTTCCTCACTTTATGTGGGTTCTGTATGTGCAAATTCACTCTTATGCAGTGACCCTTTTTATACCAAAAATTGATTATATGTAAGGTAAATTCACTCTTATGCTATCAGTGTGGTGGAAGCCTGCAGTTAGCTGCTTTGTGGGAGTAACACACACCAAAAATACAGGCTCCCATGTGGATCTGTGCTCCTCTCTCGTTGTCTGGGACATGTGTTTCTGTAGTTGCCATCCCCATTATGTCTTCTAAGCATCTTGCTAGCTTATCTCCAACCCCTCTCCCTGGTCCATCAATGAAGCCTTCACCACCCTCTCTTCACATCAACTAAACATTCACCACCACCCTGTGCTGTCTGCTGTTGGCAAGTACCAAAGTTGTCTTGTAAAAGTGGTAGAAACAGATCAGTACAGTTGAGGTCTTGGAATGTATCCCTATTTGTTACACTGTAAAGTGTGTTCCCTTTATGTGAATTCGAAGTATGCACCACTTTCCAGGAACGCATGTACAGCATGAAATGAGGGAAACCTGTAATGGTTATAGCAACAAGGGTTAATTGATTTCTAAAAATCTTGGGTCTTAGTCGCACAGGTTTCCCAGCCTTCAAAAGCAGACAGGGTGTCTAACCCAGGCAGGAAAACATTAAGACCGTACGTGCTGGGTAACTGAAAACATCGAAACTTTATTTTCATAATAAAGATATGCCTGGCTCCAGGCCTGTAGTGCCTGCTTTCAAAAAGCCTTAAGCTTTCTGGTTTTGGGGACACAGACCAAATTAAGAGGACACTGGTAAAGCCCCAAATTAGGAGGTGGAGATGTGATAGGCTTGTGAAAATAGGGATTTGGCTGACATCACAGGACATGACGCTGTGTGACCAACCAGCGACAGCCCCAGAGCAAGAGTCATCAGAAGTCACCAAGAGAAGAAAGAATACAAAAGAAAGAGTTTTCAAAAGAGAGGGGGGAAATGGTTGGCATCATTCACTGACCTCCAAGGCTGCTGGCAAAGGACCTCAAGGTGGTATTTACATACTGGATGGATGGATGGACCGCTTGCCTTATGTGTATATTCTGGGACTGGGGAATTTGGGTAACGTATGCTGTACTTGCTTTGCCTGCATGGCTTTTATTTATCATTGTGTATCAATAAACTTGCCTATTATCAACTGGCAGGGGTTGTGCTCTGAGGGTTGTGCTAGCTAGGAATAAAGGTATCAGGACTGGGTTGTGAATCCAGTGCCAACAGCCCTAGCTTCTCTCAGCATTACCATTTGAAACAGATATGGATGGAGAGATTTTGAGCTTAAATGAACATTGTTCTTAGGAAAAATAACTGGTACTTTTAAGCTTCCTCTAGTATGCACTCCTTGAAGGCAGTTGCAGAGCTCTGTGTGAAATCAAACATTGAGGCTATGATGTGCCAACCATACTGGAGGACCTACCTAATGCAAAAGTAAAGAGAAGGGTAGGGACATTTTGTGCAAGAATTCAAAAGCATGTGAAGTCTTATTAAGAGCTCTAGGCAGTTATATAAATGAACAGCAGTCTTTTCAAGGAGTATGCCCTGCTTGTTAAAAGGAAACAGCCTCATTTTCCTTTTTATCAATGCTTTAACTGCAAAGACTGAAAAGCAACCGGATAAATCAAGGCATATTTGCACCCTAAGCAATGGTGGTAAAATGTGGAGCACCCTTTGGCACAGAAACAACCATGTAACAGAGGAGGAGGAGGAAAATTTTCAGAAACAAGTGGAAGGTGTGGAGTACTGACCCGTTTCCCATCACATTTTAAAAAAGAAGCAGTTGCAATGTTAAAATAAATAAATAAATAAAGCATTTAAAAGCAGAGGAGTGAACAGGTGAGAGCGCCTTGCTGCCTACCTAATAATTTATTTGGGAAGTAAAATCACTTTTAGGGCACGAGAACCCGAACTGCGAGACCTCTCGCTAGTCATTCCCTCGCTGGAGGGGCCTCGTGCTGGCCAAGGAGGCGGGGGCCAGCCCCGCGCTGCACCATCACCCCCGTGCCTGCTTAAAGAGAAGTGCGGGGGTTCCCACAGCTCTTCCCCGCGCGGCGCTGCTTTTTTTCCTTCCTTCCTTCCCTTGCCCTTCTGCTCCCCCCATCGCCGGTCGGACCCACAGGCGGACACGCTCCTTCCCCGCCACCCTGAGCGTGAGACAGGTGCCCGCTCCTGACAGGAGCCGGACAGCCGGCCCGACAGTCGGAGATGCCGTGGGTTACCCAGTCAGGGCGCCGTACCTGCGCGTGGTCTCCGGCCCAGCCGCTGCTGCCCGCCATCCGGCCCCGCCGCGTCTCGGTTGCCCTGGGCAGCGGCGCCGGAGATAGCCCCGCCCCCGCCTCCGCCTGCCCGAGCCCCGCCCCCGCAGGAGCCCCCACCCCTCATCCGCAGCGTCCCGCTCCGCGCACAGCACAACCCCAGTTGCCTCCGGGGTTGGGACCCCAGCTCCCCCCTGGGGAGAACCCCTGACAGCGCCACATCCAGGGCGGGGGACCCCCGCTTTACCAGCAGCATCTCACAGGAGGAGGGGGGCACACCCATTGCACCCATCGGGCGGAGTCTGCCGCACCCATAGCACCCATGCAGGGTTGGGGAGTCCCCTGACAACCCACAGCACAGCACCCAGGAGACACTGACCTGATCTCTGAGGCTATGTAGGTAGGTAGCCCGGCATCCTGGATGGTCCACTGCTGCTGGGCAGGCGCACACCACAGAACTTCCAAAAGATGTGACATGGTTAACTGTGATAGGGCATGGTCATGCTGTTTTGCTTCTCTGCAACTTCTCAGTATGCTGGGATGTCTAAAAAGAGATTATTCATATTGAAGCTTTTCCCACCTGATCTTCAGTGGTGTATAAGGCTTATGTTAGAGCTCTGTACAGTAGGAAGTTTCTCCTGTGAACATGTTCTTGCTCTGTAACATAAGGACGATGTTGTTTCCCTTCCTTGTAGAGACAATGCTGCTTACAGACATTAACTGCCCCCGCCCCACCCACAAAAGAAACAACCAAAACTGTGTTTTACCAGAAGAGCATTAGTTCGACCTGGGTCCACAGTGTCTGGGCACTTCAGCAGTGCTTTTTGGTGCTTTTATCTAATAGCTTATTCAACCAGCTATTAGAAAAAAGCACCAAAAAGCCCCACTATAAATGTCTATACTGCAGTCTGCACAGTGTAGGTATCCTGCAGAGAAACAGGGTAAATTAACCTTCCCACAGGTCCATGCCATCTTGGCTAGACTTCTGTTGTACTGGCTAGCACATTTACACTCCAGTGTACTCTGTACGGATAAATTCAATAGTGTTTGCATATGGTCCCAATTCACTGAACCAGTTTAAATATATGCAGTCCTATTGATTAATCAAAGCAGCCATTTCTATCCCACATTACAAAATCAAGCAAATATCAAATACTTTTGTACAGTCTCGGTTTCATATTCATGAAAGTGCAGTGAACTTTCACTCGAGACTACTCATTTGCTTAAGATCACACATATCTAAGTGCTTTGCTGGACTGAGGTCTTTTTAAGCACATAAATAGTCAGAAAACTCCCACAGCCCTCTTTTCAAGAGAGGGGTTGGTAAGCTCTAATATCCAAGTCAACTTCCATCTCTGATAATTACATACTGCCTACTGAAAATCTTGTGTAATTTCAACTGGAAATATTTGTTCACCCGTTTACTCTCCTAAATTGTTATATGTAATTCTAAAAGCTGGTTAGCATCATACAGAAAAGGTGGCAAAAAAATCAATAGAGCTTCACAACAAATACATGAAAGACATAAAATATGAAATCTCTGAAACAAATGATGTTCCTATTCAGGGGCAAAAGGGCAGGGACAATGGAATCAGTGAATTTATATTTTTCCCACAGACTTTGCTGTGTTCTTAAGATATAATAATAGTTTCTGGCTTTTACTTTGTACAGAACTGCATTCCTATCTTCTTTGGTCTGCTGACAGAGTGCAACAATAGTATTAACTGCAAAGTCAAGTTTTGACTATTTAAACATAATTTTCAGATAGTTTGTCCAAAAGAGAAATGCCTTGCCTTCAACATGAAGGTTAATTGTTATTACACATATTCAAGGCTGTCAAAAATAATGACAGCCCTCTTTGTAAAGAGTTTAGAATCTAAAGCATGGACTTACTGGAGATGGGAATTTCAGATGAGGAAGTATTTTTTTAAAAACACAATATTTCAAAACACATTTTAATGCTATATTTATATATAAAAAATCTATATATCTGTAATAATGTTTTTCCTTTTTCTTGTTTTGGGACATTCCTACTAGCCCTAATTTTCTCTACCGCACTAACTGATACTTTGTTTATTTAATATCCCGGGTGAAATCCCAGTAGAATTTTCCCATTGACTTCAATGACACCATGATTTTCACTCCATGCTAGTAGGCTTGTGCCAGGGGTACAGGATCGAGGGACAGGGAAGCCACACCCAGAGGCAAATCCCCAACCGGGGAAAAGAAAGAAAAGAATAAGAACTCACCTGTTCCAGGGACCTGGAGGAGTGAGGAAGCCCCAAGCGGGAAACCATCTGCATAGTTTGTAAACCGCGCCTATATACAGCTGGGACCAGGTGACGTCATGAGGAGACGTCATCCAGCAGAGATTAGACACCGCCGCGAAAGTGCAGGAAAGCTGCCGAGGGCTGGAGAACCGGTGGGGATCCACTGGCCAGGAGGCGACCAGCTGTGGCGAACGGCAGGTGGCTGAGGAGGCAGAAGCAGGACCGGCATGGGCACCAGCACCAGCACTAGCATAGGCACTGGCACTGGCACCGGGGCCTGTAGTCGTGGCAGAAGCAGCGATGGCAGCCACAACTGCGGCAGTAGTGTCCAGGGCAGTGAGAGTAGCAGGAGATCCCGGAGCTGAGGATCGGTGGGGATTAGAGACACCGGCAAGAAAGCCGGCAGGAAAGCCGGCAGGAGTGGTCACGGCAACAGGAGCAGCAGGGAGCCCCAAGCCGACAAAGCCTGGAGAGGCGAAGAGGAAGATTACAGCCGGGGTGCAGGGCGCCCCAGACAGAGGGCATCGAGGGAACTGAAGCATACGGAGCATGGAAGGCACTTTATTTTCTCTGGGGTCCTTCCTTCTTTTTCTCTTGTTCTTTTATTCGCTCCTCTTCCTTTGGTTGCACCTCACTAGGAGTCAAGGTGGAGAGTTTTGCTCAGTTAGGGTCACGATGGGTGTTCTAGGGAAGTGGGGTGATGTTCTCAGCATCTGGGTTTAGAGTCGCCGCCATCATGAGACGACGTAGAGGCTCAAGAAAACGTCGGAGGGAAGGAGACTGCAAACTAGACCTGGAGGCCCATCTCGCAGAGGTGGTGCATGGCCGGGGTGTATGGGGAGGTTGGAGCCCCGTGAGCGCATGCCAAGATGCATGACGACCCTGGAGGCACCGACAAAGGGGACCCCCTCTACTGAGGGGTCATTCAAAGTCATGGCAGGTGAGTTAGGGGGTCTCCTGGAAGACAACCGGGACATCCTCTGGGGTCTGTACGTGGGGCCCAGGCATACAAGATCTATTGCTCGGGCAAAGGCGGTGCGGGAACGGACAATAGAGCAGAAACGGATACAAACAAGGCTATGCAAAGATATATTTCAACCCTCATTAAATAATTTATTTATACACTGCTACCAATGGACTTGGTGGTGCACAAGGCACTACAAGACCTCTCCTACCTTGTGCAGCTTATTGTTCTGTCAACTTCACAAATTTTTGCTGCTCCATTCCTGATATAATGCCCAATATGCCATTTTCTGGTATATTTATTCATAACTATATATTTTTTGTTACAACCATAAATTTGCTAGGATGTGAAGCTTCTGGGACACTGGACAGCTAAATTATCCAGCTTCCTTTCTTTTATGCATCATCAAGCTTAGACTCTTAAAAACACAATAGTTTCAAAGGGACAGTGTTTTGTTTTATTTCGAAGCACTATCCCATTTCGTTTTGTTGAAACTGTTTTGCTGTTTCACTGTTTCACCCATAGGCTATAATGGGTAATCATGAAAATGCCTAAAACTTTGTCATTTCTTGCCTGATTTGGATGAAAATTGCAGGAACGGTAGCCCCTTCTGAGGACATGAAGTCTGCCAAGTTTCAAGGACATGAGTGCAAAGGTTTCTCAGAACCTCAAACTGTTTAAAGCAAACCTTATGACACTTGCCAGCGGCAGCAGCCTCCTGTCATCCGGTGAGCAGAACCAGGAGCCTGCACCCCCAGGAAGATTGCGGGGCTATACCAGACTCCTCCCAGGGGTGTGGGCCCCTGGATATGCATCAGATGACAGGACACTGCTGCTGCTGCCTGGGACTGGCGCTGGGCGCAGTCCACACCAAGCACCAGGGAAGGCTGATGCTGCTGCTGGCCCCAGGCAGCAGAAGCAGACCCCTCCTGTTATCCGGCCCAGTGGTCCAATCAGCTCCGCTGCCCCACAGAGCTCAGCCCAGCAGCCGGAGGTGGGCAGAGCCAGGGCTGCACTGTGCTTCCTGCCGCCAGGCTGAGCTCCATGGGGCTGCAACTTGGAGCACAGCCCTGACTCTTCCCTGCCACCCACCACCGGGCTGCTTTGAAACTCAAAACATTTCAAGTGCCCTCATTTTGTTTCAAAGTTCTTTTGAAGCTTTTTATTTCATTTCAATTTTGCTGTTTTGAGCTCGAAACACATCGAAACACCTTCAAAATGAAACACTCAGCAAAATTTTGCACAATCCTAATGAAAAGCTCTAGGTATTTTTAGTCCATGCTAATGGTCCTCTGTGATGATATGTGTGTATTTATATCACTCCTACAATTTAATGCATGGTATGGGACTGATTTGAACTATTGGGTTAAATAAATTCATACTTCTTTTACCAGAATTTTTTGGCAGGAAAAAGTACTGGTTCCCAGGAGGTGAATAAAATGTACTTTAATCTAATTTATAAGATTTCTATAAACCTGTATTTAAGTACTTGTCAATACAGATTTCTATCTTTTGGCTAAGATCAAGGGTGGGCTGAACACCCCAGTACACACACAACATAGGCTTGCAAAGACTGTTAATGCCCTAGAATATTCCTTGGCCCAGCAACTGTACACTGCTAAAATCATTACCTAAGAATGTCTTAAAGTCTAACAGCTGTGTACTGATGCAGTTGCTATGTATGGAGTCTTTTCTCACTTCTTTCCACAACTTTGCATTGAAACTTCCTAACCATACTACCCCAAGCTAACATTGGCTGCATAACTAACTCCATGTCTTGGATTGTATTAACATACATCATCTATGTACCCATGTAGCTCCCTATATTGTTTACTAACTCTACAGAGCCATGTAATAACCATATTTTTTAACATTTTCTAGTAAAGCTTTAAATCTGTTCAATTCAGTATTTGGTGATATTGTCTTCTGGGGGACCATTCCTTGCAAGGACAGGATGATGAAATCATTGATACAGTAGATGCATTCCTCCTTTCCCTTCTATGAAAGTATATTTTTAACCTTCAGCAGTCTGTGTTTCCCTGAATTCAATTCACAACTGTATGAATATTGGGTTATATCCTGAAATCACTACTCCCACAGTAGTCCTATGGAATTCATTGGAAGATTTGTTTAAGTACTGACTGAAAATTAAGGGAACAATTCTTTGCTGTGCTTTCTGATGTACATATGATCTCAGGGGATGACCTATACAGGTGGAGAAGAAGAATCTGTCCCTACTTGGCATGAGATTTTGTCCATACTTGTATAGTTAGTAGAGCTAGCCAATTAAAATAACAAACAATTTCAGGATAGGCCATCTCGTGAGAAAGGGCAGAAATACTTTGTTTTGCTGTAAAAACAAGGTTTCTCTGACATTTTGGAATTCATGTGGTTACTTAAATGTTATCTTTCACTGATTCTCTGAAGAGTATAGAGAAGCAGGGAAATGTAGAAGTGGAGCACATTACAGAGGAGAAATACTGTTCCCTGGATAGAATACCTAACTGCTGTGCACATTTAAAAAAGGGAGCCAGAAGATGATCAACTGTAGTGTTAATATATCTAAGTAGACTACAGGAGATTTGTTAATATGAGTCATGTAGCACTACTGTAGTGTTGAGGTCAGTAATGATGGATTTGTTACTAAGGGGATGAAACCAACATTGTTGTACTCCCATACAGACATATGTTTTTCTGATCTATGTTTTTCTGTCTTCCATCCCATAGGGCAAGGATTTAATAAATTTGTTATCTTAAGAGTTGAAAGCCAAGGGATCACTATGTGCATCAAATGTTGTTAAAACAAGCAGAATTCTGTTAGGAATCCCTATCTGCTTTTCATCCTGATTTTTTCCTATTACCCATATGCCTTATGATACCAAATCCAAGATGATCCTGAATTTAAGACAAGCTCCCAATAATTAGATTCTACATATGGAAAAAAAAATCAATAAATCATCAATAATTTCCCAAGTAATTTCCCATCTAATTTTTGGAGGGTTCTCTTAAATTTGTCTCTCCCATTGGTGCCCCAAGGAAAGCAATGGCAGGGTGGCAGGTGGGAAGGGCAGTGGGGACTACGCAGTAGGTGGGCAGGTGGTAGAGGTAAGCAGTGAGAGGGTCAAGCAGCTTACCCCCTGATACCTGTCCCCCTCAACACTTGCACCTTCTACTGCCAGCTCTTTTTGGGTGTGTCCAGATGAGTATGCATGTGCTTCTTGCAGTGTCTCACACCCCTTTGAGATGCTGCAAGAGGCACATGAGGGAACGAAAAAATGTTCTCTGCACTGCAAATTTGCAGTGGGAGTGGGGTGGGGAGGCAAAATTAGACCCCTGGATATCCAGGGGTCAAAAAAAACCCAACCAAAATGTGCTGCAATACAGAGGGGCAAGGCATGGTCGCAGACTTTGCCCTGAGGCAACTAGAAGCTCAGGTCCTCCACAGAGACACTTTGGTAGCCAGAGCATCTCTATGGCTGGCCCCCACCTGGCCCCAGTCCACGCTTGTTCCCTCAATCACCCCTGCTCAGCCCCACCCCCACTCGCTCCCCAACTCCCCAATTCCTGCCCCACCTGCTCCCAGCATCTGGCACTGGAAAAAAAACAGCCCCACACTCACCGGCTGTAGCAGTGGCAGAGCACCCCCCCACACACATACACATGGCATGGGGCAGCAGGAATCAGCCCCAGCCACCTGGCACCCACGCTGCCACTGCCCCATGGCATCGGTGCAGCATGGCTCCCTGCACTGTCTGGGAGCGGGGGCCACTTGGGCTGAGTGCTGCCAGGCTCTAGGTGATAACTAGAGCCACCCCAGCCCAAAGGAGATCCTGGTAGAAATCTGGCAGCCCTTGCATGTCCTATAGGGAGAAGCCCTGCAGACTGAGGAGCTGCCAGTCATATTGGAGCCCCTGGAAGTGGCAGAGGAAGGCACACCCCAGGTGGCCCTATGTTGCATGGCTCCTGACACTATAGCAGTCACTGCAAGGCCTGAAGGTGGAACGTCAGGACCTGTCTGTGAAGGCAAACCAGACCTTGGCTGCCCTCCTGCAAGGGGAGGCTCAGGACCTCTGCAGTGACCCAGTGCTGTCCTGGTCAGAAAAACTCCAGTGCCCATCTCTGGAGCCCTGCCAGGACCTCAGGGGACACAGGCAGGGTGTGTAAGCAGTGCCAGAGCATGGAAAGGATCAGCTGATTCAGCACCAGCACTCTTGCATGTAGGGAGAGACACCTCAGGAGCCCTGCCCATGCCTGGAACCACTCCACCACCCTTTCCTCCAATTAGTGCCATTTCTCTGGTGAGGAGGGGTCTTTGGGGGACAGGTAGACCCCCAAGCAATGCAGCAATCCTGTGCTCCAGAGGATCTCATGGAGCACGGGTGGGAGTGGGCCCACCTGCTAACCATCACCCAGTGACCCGCCAAAGCTCTTGACCCAGTTGACCCTACCAAAGGAGGCCGCTGATTACAATGCCTGGCAGGCCTCCACTTGCACCAGGTTGCCTGAGTCCTGGACCGTGGGAAGTACATCGTCAGCATATGCTGACAGGACCAGCCACACTGCCAGCCCTCAAAACATTAACCCTGCCATCCGCTTCTGCAGGGTCCAGTTGAGCTTGAACAAACACTCTGCAGAGGTGTACAGAACCTGAAAAGCCTGCACAAAGCAGGGCCCAAAACCAAAGGCCCACAGCATGTCCATGAGGTACCTGTGATCCTCTCTGTCACATGCCTTCTCCTGGTCCAGGGATAGGAGGGCGAAAGACAGGCCCTCCTGGCATGCTAGCTCCAGGACATCCTGAACCAGGTACAGGTTGTTGAAGATGGAATGTCCGGGCACCATGTACATCTGGACTGCAGGCACAGTGAGATGGCCTTCACTGCTGCCTTGTAGTCCATGCAGTGGAGGGACATGGGATGCAAACTCCTCAGGTCATGGGGATCCCTCTTCTTCAGCAGGAGGGTCAACACAGGCCTCCAGCACAACAGGGAGAGTTCCCCAGTTCCCTCAGATTTGGCCCAAACCACAACAAAGTCTGAGTCAAGGATGTCCCAGATGGCCTGGTAGAACTCCACGGTCAGCCCGTTGATGCCAGGCATCAGGCGGTGGGTGACCGAAAACTCAGCAAGAGTGAGAAGAGCCTCTAGATGGTTCCAGTCGATCATGCTGACCTGTGGGAGTCCCTCCCACAGGGTCTGACAGGCTTTGGCATCGGTCGGATCCAGGAAGAAAAGCTCTTCATAGAATGCCTGCACACCCCGGCGCATCTCACCTGGATCCATGAGGGGGGTGCCGTCACCCGCCAGAAGGTAGGTGATGTACTTCTTGGCCCCTCACCTCCTCTTCAGGGCATAGAAGAAGCGGGATTCATGGTCCATCTCCCGAAGGAGCTGCGCACATGAGTGGACAAACGTACCATGGGCGCAGTGGTCATCCAGAGCACAAAGCTCTTCCTGCCTCTCCCGACACTCTCTGTACAGGGATAGATTGGTTGGGTCAATAGCCAGGCACCTCTCCAGCTCTAGCAGTTCTCGCTTGAGCTGCTCCCAGACCGCCTCCCTTTGGTGTGCCCCAAAAGTAGCTGCAGCAAAAATGCCAGATACACACCTCCCCCACATCCTACCATCTCAAAGCTGAGGGGTAAGTTGCCCGTTGCTCCCTTCAAGCCAAATTTCTACTGCTTCTATTTGAGCTGGTACAAGAGCATGTGCCTGCATATGTGGACACGCCCCTTGTGCCTGTCCCTACCACAACTTGCGCCTCCCTTCTAACTCTCCCTGTTGTGCCACCCCCTCTGTAGTTTCTGCCCCCTGCAGCCTCAGGCCCCATACACCCCATTCTCTCATCTCCCCTCCCCATTGCCTCTGCTTTCTTCCTGCCTCCTTTCTCCTTCTTTCTTTTTTCAAGGGCTGGTATCATCCTTCTTAGAAGCAACTCAAACTATATCATTTTCTGAGTTTTAACATATCACATTTTATAACTTGTCTTTATAATCACAATATTTTACTGACATGAAATGCTACCTATCTGGGCTAGGGTCATGCACCCAGACGGGTGTGCAGATGAAGCCTGTTGGTGCCCAAGCAAAGGTAAGTGCAGGGGTGGACACAGGCATGGGTGATCCAGGCAGCTGCCCAGGGTCCAAACAGAAAGGGGGTCAAAAATGGTATTTTTAATATTATTATCATTATCTCTGGCAAAGGGGGGTGGGCAATACTAAAAGTTCACCTGGGGCCATCAGGTGTCTAGATACAGTGCTGGTTAAGTGTGTAGGAGGGCAGGCAAGGAGGCAGAGGCTGTAGAATTTTATGATATGGAGGAAGAGAAGGCAGGGGACCCAAGACTGCAGGGGTGCAGGCAGCAGCTGTAGCTCTGGCCCAAGCCCTGGGTTGGAGCCAGAACCAGAGCCACAGCAACTGCCCTGCCCTGCAGCCTTATACTTGATTCCTAGATGAGAGGCCTTTTCCCTGCATATTAAATGGGTAAATCATATTTACTCTTGGAATCGAGTATATAAAGTACTTAAGAAAAGCTGAATGGAAAAGCTTTTGTAAATTAAAATATTCTTAAAATCTCACATCAGAACGAAATTCTGATGATAAACTACAAATCATAACATCTGTAAATGTTAAACCCTGGAAATTGTATGGCTTGAGTTGCTTGCGGCTGGGATGATACCAGCTCTTGGAAAAAGGAAGATGGAAACCAAAATTTAGGTCACTTGCCTAATAAATAAAAAAGCATCTAATTTTCACATATAATGTCATTATTTTAAACTTTGGAATTAATTTTGAAATGTGGATTGTATAATTGTGTCTGCAAAGATTGTTTCCATCTTTTGTTACACTTGCAAACCCTGTTTTTATAGAAATTAACCTGGTAATTTTGTGTGTAAATAGTTATAGCTACACACACACACACACACACACACACACACACACACACACAGTTGCTCATTAGTGTATACAGTATGGGTTTGGATCCACATAAAACTTAGGAAGAACACCTACGGTGCTTGCTTATGAATAGACAGACAGACATTGACTAACAATCTGAGCATTTACATTTAAAATAAAAGAAACTTAGGAACTCACCACTGAAAATTCAAGTTGTACTCAATCTTGCTCTCAATGAAAGTCTTACCTGAGAAGGAATCTAGCGTTGGGCCCTCAATATTAAACAAGAGAAATGGAATTAATTAAATTTATGGGACTTGAACCACTATCTCTTGCACATTACAAATGTTCACTGAGACCAGTGGGAATTTTTAGTGTGCAAGGATTGCAATGTCAAGTCAAAATCTATTCACTACCTACCAAATTAACAAAACGAGAATGGAAAACATATTGCTACAATAATGTTTTACATTTTCTTGAATGCAATTTGAAGTTGTGAAAAATAATCTTGCTTGGTTGGATTTCTATGTACAGTAAGAGAAGCAGCTATACCAGATCAGATACATAATTCACAATATGGATTCTACCCAGAGCTGTGCAATTCTATCAAATACAATGAATAATTCTATAAAACACCACAGGATCCATCTCTCTGAATCTCATTCAGACAGATTTCTCTTGTTTTTTTTGAAGGTTGATTGGTGTATTTATGTCAAGGGAGGTTAGAGTTTCTAAGCAGCAAGAGAAAGTTATAGAACATGCTGATTCTCAAACTATAAATCACACTATTTGTGTGGGTAATGGGCAGTTTCCAGTTTCATCTGACCTAAGAAGTCCTAGGTAGATGAGGTTATAAATCCAATATCTTTTATTAAACCAACTCAAATGATTATAAAATCCTTCTTTGCAAGGTCTTGGGTACAAACACCCTTCATCAGGCTGAGGAAGCATCTGCAGTTTGCCTGTGCTTTCCCTGGGTGGAAGAGAATAAAAGCCAGGGGGCCAGTATGCATGCAAGAATGCCAGTCAGTGAAAATGCAAATTGAGGCAGTCAATGGGTGAGGAATAGTGGGGGGCAGGTGAGATGTAGACCCAGTGATAAGAATATAGCTGGTAAATAGTAGAGAGGTTACCTGGGGGTGTTAGACATTAGGCAGGTTATAATGTGTCATAAATCCCATGTCTATATTTAGTACATGATTTTTTGTATCCAGTAGGTTTCATAGTTTCATAGTTTCAGATTCAGATTCAGATTCAGCCATTTCAGAGGGACAGTGATTCAGTTTGGTGTTTTGGATCACTGTCCCAATTCATAGTTTCATAGTTGGTAGGGTCGGAAGGGACCTGAGCAGATCATCAAGTCCTACCCCCTGCCGTGGCAGGAAAGAATACTGGGGTCAAATGACCCCAGCAAGGTGTACATCCAACCTCCTCTTAAAGACCCCCAGGGTAGGAGCCAGCACCACTTCTCTTGGAAGTTGGTTCCAGATCCTAACTGCCCTGACCGTGAAGTAGCGCCTCCTGATATCTAGCCTAAATCTACCCTCTGCCAGCTTGTGACAGTTATTCCTGGTCACTCCTGGCAGTGCTCGGGGAAACAGGGACTTCCCCAGTGCCTGCTGATCCCCCCTGACTAGTTTGTAACAGGCCACTAGATTCCCCCTCAGCCTTCTCTTGTGGAGGCTGAACAGGTTCAGGTCCCGTAGCCTCTCCTCATGTTTTGAGGACCTTTTGTCATAAAGGTCCTCAAAATACATCAGCAGTTATCAAAATAAATTACTGTAGTTATTCTACTCATTACTATTACCATACTTTCTTATCAAATACTTGTACTGTATTTGACCATGCAATTAAGTGTTACTAATATGAACAGTTGTTACTCGCGTGATTCTGTATGAGGTATAGAGTTAACAAAATGTTTTAGTTTAGCTTGTAGGTTACTCATGTTTGTGATATAAAAGGATGGATAGAGGATTGAAATAAAAGGAAAAACAATGTGGTTACTAACCATTCATTTTGCTACTGTACATCGTAATAAAAATAGTCTATATATATTATCCAACTTCTTGGTACTATATTTGCACTAAATCCCAAAACAGACATAAATATTTATGTCCACTTGCTTCCTGAGATGGTGTACATTTGAAAGCCTCCATTGAGAACAGTGCAAGCACATATCTGCACCAGGTGAGATATGACTTAGCATCAATAATTTTGTTATTGTGAGTGTGCTGTCTTAAAAATATGGAAAGAGAAGTTACAATGATTGCAGGAATAATTTCTCAGAGCTATGACTCATATTCATATGAATAAGTTTTATTCATACAAGTAGTCTCACTGAAGTAACTTAGAATCATTACACTGCCTTCTATCCATGCATGGAACTCCCACTGATACATGTGCATGTATTGGGGTATATATTATACCTATTTTATAGAGTGTTTGTTACCATAGCTATGATACACTACTTAGCTCACTGGTACTGACACACTAGCCATGAGCTTTGCACTCTAGCATGTTTAGATGTGAAGATCTCTACTTAAGCTACCTATAATGATAATAGGTTTATTCTGTCTGTCCAGAGCACTCTGGTTGTCTCAGCAGCCAATCACAATGCTTACTGAAACAAGCAGAGTGCTCCAGATATATCAGGGGTGGGCAATTATTTCAGGTGGAGGGCCACTTACTGAGTTTTGGCAAGCTGTCAAGGAACACATAGGTATTCCCATCTCTTGACAAGTGCCCCGCCCCCTGGTCGCCATCTTGTGACTGGAAGTTCTGCCCCCTGACCTTTGCTACCAGAAGTCCCTTCCCTTGCCCTGGAACTACTCCTTTCATCAAGGGGGTTTGCCATCTCGGAACCAGAAAAATACCGTTATATTTTCATAGATTTCACAGATTTCATAGAAGGGACCTTGGAAGATCATCAAGTCCAGCCCCCGCCCCAGGGGAAAGAAGTCAGCTGGGGTCATAGGATACCAGCAAGATAAGCATCCAACTTTCTCTTGAAGGTGTTCAATGTAGGTGCTTGAACCACCTCCAGTGGCAGGCTATCCTAGACCTTGGGGACTCGGACTGTAAAGAAATTCTTCCTTATGTCCAGCCTGAAATGGTCTTGCAGTAGTTTCTAACTGTTTGACTTTGTCATCCCTTGGGGCGCTATGGTGAACAAACGTTCCCTCAGATCCTGGTGGTCACCCCTGATAAACTTATAGGTGGCCATCAGATCACCCCTGAGCGTGAGCTTTTCCAGGCTAAAGAGCCCTGTGTCTCTCAGCGTGTCATCGTAAGGTCTGTTTTCCTGACCTCTGATCACACACATGGCTCTTCTCTGGACTCTCTCAAGCTTCTCCACATCCTTTTTGAATTGTGGAGCCCAAAACTGGATGCAGTACTCCATCTGCGGCCTCACCAAGGCCGAGTACAAGGGGAGAATGACGTCCCGGGATTTCCTTGAGAAGCATCTATGCATGCAAGCCAGCGTTTTGGTCACTTTACTAGCCACAGCATCGCATTGCAGGCTCATGTTCATCTTGTGGTCAATGATGACCCCCAAGTCTCTTTCTTCCATGGTACTAGCCACCGTAGCGCTGCTGAGCCTATAGGGATGCTGCAGGTTTTTCTTCCCAAGGTGGAGAACCTTTTGCTGAGCCTGTCCAGGTCAGCCTGGATCACCCACCTTTTATCTGACATGGATGTTTTGCCCCAAAGTTTGGTGTCATGGGCAAACTTGGCCAGTCCACTCCTGACTCCAATGTCCATATCATTAATGAAGATGTTGAACAATATGGGTCCAAGGACAGAGCCTTGGGGAACCCCACTGGTCACAGGGCACCATGATGAGTGACTGCCATCAATTACAACCCTCTGGGTCGGACCACGGAGCCAGTTTTCCAGCCAGTGGATCATGGTGGACCCAAGGGCACAATTGGCTAGGTTCGTCAAGAGGTGATCATGGGATACCAGAACGAAGGCTTTTTTGAAGTCAAGATATATGACATCAATCTCATCTCCCTTGTCCAGGTGATAGGTCACCAGGTTGTAGAAGGAAATGAGATTGGTCAAGCAAGACCTACCCGTAACACACCCATGCTGGCTATCCCTTAGGATGTTGGCATCGACCAGTCCATTAAGGATGGCCTCTTTAATAAACTTTTCTAAGACATTCCCCAGGATAGAAGTCAGGCTAATGGGCCTATAGTTAGCCAGATCCACTTTCCTCCCATTTTTGAAGATCATCACCACATTGGCCTTCTTCCAGTCTTCGGGCACTACACCAGAGCGCCAGGAGTTTTCAATGATCTGTGCCAGAAGCTGGGCTATGATGCTCGCCAGCTCCTTGGGTACCCTGGGGTGTAGATCATCAGGGCCAGCTGACTTGAAGGTATCCAGCTCTCAAGAATTTCCTTCACAAGGTCAGCATTTAGGGAGGGCAGGGGATCTCCCCCACCCGGACCTCCCTGTCCCGTAGTGGGCATGGGCGTCCCATGGGAATGATGAAAGACTGATGCAAAGTACCCATTTAATAGGTTGGCTTTTTCCTGGGCATCAGTTGTCAGTTGCCCCATCTGGTTCAGCAGGGGTCCAGTGTTGCCCTTGATTTTCCTTTGGCTCCCCACATATCTGAAAAAGGACTTTTTATTGTCCTTGATGCTCAAAGTTAGTTGGAGTTCAGTTGCAGCCTTGGCTTTCCTGGTACGCTCCCTGCAGGACCTGACCAGTGCAGAATAATCCTCCTTGGATCTTGTAGTCATGATTGATGCCAAGATGAACATAGGCCAGCAGTGTGGGGATGCAGTCAGGAAGGCCAACCATACCTCCACAAGAGAAGGCTGAGGGGGGATCTAGTGCCTGTTATAAACTAGTCAGAGGAGACTATCAGGCATTGGGGGAGTCCCTGTTCCTATGAGCACTACCAGGTGTGACTAGAAATAATGGTCACAAGCTGGCAGAGGGTAGATTCAGGCTAGACATCAGGAGGCACTACTTGACTGTCAGGGTGGCTAGGATCTGAAACCAACTTCCAAGTGAAGTGGTGCTGGTTCCTACCCTGGGAGTCTTTAAGATGAGGCTAGACAAACACCTTGCTGGGGTCGTTTGACCTCAGTACTTTTTCCTGCCATGGCAGGGGGTCGGACTTGATGATCTGCTCAGGTCCCTTCCGACCCTACCAACTATGAAACTATGAATTGGGACAGTGATCCAAAACACCGAACTGAATCACTGTCCCTCTGAAATGGCTGAATCTGAATCTGAATCTGAATCAGAACAGAGCCATATTGAACTGTCCTACTGGTCAAGTCTGGAGCTAGAGGAGCCCTTGCCTGGTTGTTTGCTTGCTTGCTTCCTTTCTTTATTACTGGGGAACATTATGTAATAAGTCCTATGATTGTCACCAAACTGAAAAGCATTCCAAGGTGAGTAGCAGGCTACTTTATCTATCCATGTCCTTGTTGGCAACCTTTTTACAGCTTGCATAATGGTTGTTGCACCTATAATGCCTCTGAAATCAATGTCCATATTAAGTGGATGTGCAACACTAAGGAGCATCAACAACTGCTTTAAAGGAGTTTCATTGTTTATGTTGGTAGAAGCTACTAATTTGTAGAGGGGTTATTGATTAGCAATGGATCAAAGATATGAAATAGCAACAGCTTTCTGTTACATTCACAAGTGCAGCCAAGACGTGTTTCATGTAACTCAAGTTGTCTTTCAGTTACCTTTGTGCTGCCCAGATCTGGAATCAGCTGTGCGCCAAGCAACTGCTTTCTCATAGCACTGCCAGTGTCCATTAGGAACTCATATAGTCACTGCAAATTGCTAGGAAGACAGGCATGCTTGTTCTTGACCACAGGGGCAGGGATAATTTATGTGCCACTTCACCTTATATGTTTCTTGTGACTGGCTGTGGCTGCTTTAAAACTACATTGTAACAGTATAGAGTATTAGTAGGAGTGAATGGTACCTGGTACCATTAAAATCAGTGGTAAAATGTTTGGCTTCATAATTTCACCCTAACAGCAAAATTCAGGGGAGGAATAGGGTTTCTTAAAACCCCACAAATCTGGGAAGTGCTACAGCTAGTTCAGACAAGGTTCTTTGGGTAAAACTGATATCTTTATTAGATGAATTCATGAACGGGTAGTTCATGCACATTTGAGGGCAGACTGACCTGTGCAGAGCATAAGGCAAAGAGAAAAAAATGTTCACTTCCCCAGGATTTATAATGTGTCATAACCTAAGAAAAACCTACAGTAATGATCTAGAGGATGAAAATAGGTTGCTTTGGATAGTTTACGTTACAAAACCACTACACCATATTACACAATATACATACATTATATTATGTCTTTTCTATCTCAAGTGAATAAATAACATTTCTATGAATCTGCAGAGATTTATGGCAGGAATGAGTCTCTCAATGCTGCTCTTTTTTGACAAAGTTTCTGTAAGTATTTCTGTCACGTACAAACTACATCACTGGCCAAGTTAATTCCTGAAGTAACTCCATTCATTCCAGTGGAGTTCCTCCAGAGATTACTTTGCAGCAATACTCTAAATCAGGATATACAACAGATAGATGGCAGTTATAAAGGAGAGTACTCACACTAATTGATAATGACATCATCCCAGTCCAGATCAAAGTGAGTACTTCTAGACTCATTTCCTTCTTCAAAGGTCACTCCTTTCTTCTTCTTCTTTTAACATTTTCTTTCTCATTAATTAAAATCTTTAAAACAGTTTTCCTCTTGCAGCTTGGCAAACAAGTCTGCTGCTGCTTGTATTTTAGTAATGCTAGAAAAAAGCATTGGTTTTTGTATGTTTTTTTATAATAGTACATCAGTAATGTTTCATTGCACTTTCATCATATAGCACATTTCATTTGCCATTGGAAATTTTAGTTATATCTAATACTACCAATTTATGGTTTGCTAAAATTATTAACATGTTTTACAGGCAGGGGATACTAAGTCTGCATCTTACTAAAAGTATTCCATCCATATAGATTTTCTTACATTGATGACAATGAATTTTTATACATCCACAAATTCATTCCTACAATGGTTCTCTGGATACCTATCAATAGAAATAAATACAGTTCTTGTCCCATTTGACTTTACATAGCTGGGAATGAAATCAGAGAAGTGCATCTCATTTCTCTTGTCCCTAAATTGTTTCAATAATCTCTCCCAAAGATTCCACATTGCACTGCTCATTGCAGAAATGTCTAGTTAGGGCAGGCTTTAGGAGTGGGCAATGTGGGCAACTACCCAGGGCATTATGGACAGAGGGGCACCTCATGTGCACAGACATGCACACACATGTGTGCATACACAGACACACACACACATGTGAGCATCCCACACTCACGGCATCACTCTCCCCCACCCTGCCCGTCCCTGGCAGGAGGACCATTGGCCAACCCCTTCCCTTCGCCTCCAGCTGCTGCTCAGGAGAAGCTGGGCTGTGCCATGCACACTGGACTGTATCCTGGCCTGCCTGCCTCTGCCTGAAGCAGCACTGCTGACTTGGGGGACAGAGGGGGGATGGGGAACACACCAAAATACATGTTTCCCCAGGGTGCCATTTTCCCTAAGGCCAGCTCTGTGTCTGGTCACTGTTCAGGCAGTTCCAAATCCCTCAGTGGAGAAACCAAATAGAACAGTATACTGTGTCATTTCAGTGTCCTGAAAATCTTACTATATATTTATTTGAAAATGTTTTTGTGTCTCAAACTATAATTTTAAAGCTACAGATCTGATTTTCTCCAGTAAGATCAACAAAACAAGTTAAATTAAAATGCACAGAATTCAAACAGATACTTTTTAAATTATGCATGTGCAAAATTTCTATTTTAGAATTTATGGGACAGAGTTGTGTTTGTTTTATTTTAATTTTAGTTCATTTGTACAAATTCAGAAATAAAAAACAATTCAATGGATTTCCCTCAAAAAAATTAAACCCATCTGGGGTGATAATAAGAAAAGAACATTTCAATCTACAAGCCATACATTCAAGTCAGTAACAAGCAATCAGTAATATAAGCTGCATTTCATCCTTAGCTATTATATGTGTAGTGTATTATAATAAAAATGGTAGTGACCACAATAGCAATGAAAGCATTTAGCTTTTCTTTCCAGCTGACAATTGGCCACAGGTGCTCAGCTATTATAAATAACTATTCAGCTGTTTTGCATTAATGTCTAAATTACTATTTTGAACCTGAATTATAAACTGTGCAACCACTAGATTAAATCCAAGAAATTAGCTCTTGTTTACATTTTACTTTTTTTAAAGGAAGAAAATACCAGGAAATCAAACTCTCAAAGTATGTTAATTAAGTTACTTGTTTATGGGAGCAGAATTACGGTTTTACATTTCAGCAATGTGTATGTAGGAAATGAGGTATACAATACCTGTTAACAATATCCACTGTGATGAATGCTAGGCCCAGAATGTGTTTTTGATTCTTTTCTTAATTATACTGAGTGGAGGGGCTGGAGATTTATTCTATTTATTCAAAAACAGGCAATATCATCAACTTAATGTTATGTTTTACATGTTTAGACTTTGTTTGGATTAGAATGGAAATAAATATGACTATTTTACATGCATTATACAAATAGAAACAAGTGCAAAGCTTTTAATAGTAGCAAAAGAAATCAGAAAGGCCATAAAACAGTTTCTCAGCTCCCAGCTTTCAGACACTGATTACTTTATAAATTGTTCAACTTCGGTACTGAAACTTTCCACATTGGATCTCAGCCCAAAGGTGGTCTTTGTTGAAATGTGAGAAGTTTAATGCAGCCATTTTTTACTCTTCAAAAAAAACCTTTGTCTTATTTAAAAGGATTAGCTGCATTTGTAAAGTGTGCCTGCAGAAAGAACAGTTGAAAAAGCAAACACGCAAATGGCTCTTAATTATGAGTAGTGCCTTTGTTATATGTGGAATAAGATAGCAGCAGAAAATAATTTATGACTACTTCTGTGGGTCTTTCCACCTTTGCACTATCAAAGAAGTTGAAGGTGGGAGGATTACTGGTATGTTTTTCTTTCTGTCTAAAAAGCCCAGGAGATGATGCTCTCTCTTTCAGGTTTGTTCATGAGATACTATAGACACCTTATGAGTCAAATCCTTTTTCACAGCTTGATCCTGTTTCCATTGATATGGAAGGACCATTTAATTGATTTCCGGCATGTCAGTTTTGGACCTGAAGAGAGTTCTGTGTTCAGAAGGAAATCATGTGCAAGAAAACTCTCAGATAAAGTAAGGGGCTGTGCAGTTTTTGCTGCATTCTGCAAGCAATAGACTTTCATTTTTAAAACAATTAAAGTCTCCCTCCTGCTGTCTGTACTCAGATAAAACTGCTATAGATTTTAATGTAAATGGACATGCTGCTTTAATTCAACTTTGGAGAAACATAATAAGACCCTGGCTATTCCGTCCCATGAACTAGTACATTGTAGAGTCTTCATAACCTGAAAGTAGCAGAGAAGAGCTGAAACTACTGCTGCTAAAAAGGTTAGACAGTAACAAATAGGTCAGTGCAAAGTGACTAGTATTCACTTTGGATTTGGACAATTTCAGGGGACAGTGGTTCAATTTGGTGATTTGAATCACTGTCCTGAATCGATTTGGCCAAATCTTATTCAGAGATTCAGCTGCTGTTGAATTGGCTGGGGGAGCAAGCAGGAGATGGGGGTCTGTCAGGGGTCCCCCCATAGCCCCCTCCCCTCTCTTCCAGCCCTCCCCCTCCCCCCCTATTTAACAGCATGGAGTCCGGGTCCAGCTCCCTGTGGCAGCAAGTGGGGACTGCCTGAATCTCCAAAGCTCTCTGAATCTTTTCTGAATCAGTTCGGACCTTTTTATTGGACTCCCAATTCAATTCAGATTAGGAGATTCAGTCACCGAATCAGGCCAAATCTCCTCTGAATCAAATCAGCATCTGAAGCTTCGCACAGCCCTAGTAACAAAGCCTTCTGAAGATTCAGGAAGACTCACATACTTATTCCTAGGTCATCAAAGAATAAATTAGGGCATAGCCTCCACAAATTGCACAGACGGAAGAAGCACTTTCATATAGGCTTCATACACACATTGCAGCTAGAAGTTTGGGGGGGGTTAAATTAGGTTCCTAATGGCCCCCCAGTGTAACTCAGTAATTTGATAGATGCAGAGAGCCTGATCTTAAGTAAGCCAGTGTAGGGGAAATGGTGGGAGGGATGTGTAGTCTAGCAGGAGGCTTAGGGGGATCAGGTTGCTAGCAGGATATGCAGGGGGACTTGGAAGGTTTATGGGGCTAGCGGAGTCCTATGCGGGAGGGCTTCATAGATTTCATAGATTTCATAGACATTAGGGCTGGAAGGGACCTCGGGAGATCATCGAGTCCAGCCCCCTGCCCAAAGGGCAGGAAGTCAGCTGGGGTCATAGGATCCCAGCAAGATAAGCATCCAATTTACTCTTGAAGGTGTTCAATGTACGTGCTTGAACCACCTCCGCTGGCAGACTGTTCCAGACCTTGGGGGCTCGGACAGTAAAGAAATTCTTCCTTATGTCCAGCCTGAAACCATCTTGCAGGAGTTTGTGAACCGTTCGACCTTGTCATCCCTTGGGGCACTCTGGTGAACAGACGTTCCCCCAGATCCTGGTGGTCACCCCTGATAAACTTATAGGTGGCCATCAGATCACCCCGAGCCTGCACTTTTCCAGGCTAAAGAGTCCCATGGCTCTCAGCCTGTCATCGTAAGATCTGTTTTCCTGACCTCTGATCATGCGCGTGGCTCTTCTCTGGACTCTCTCAAGCTTCTCCACATCCTTTTTGAATTGTGGAGCCCAAAACTGGATGCAGTACTCCATCTGCGGCCTCACCAAGGCTGAGTACAAGGGGAGAATGACGTCCCGGGATTTGCTCGAGAAGCATCTATGCATGCAAGCCAGCATTTTGGTTGCTTTACTAGCCGCAGCATCGCATTGCAGGCTCATGTTCATCTTGTGGTCAATGATGACCCCCAAGTCTCTTTCTTCTGTAGTGCTAACCAACGTAGCACTGCCGAGCCTATAAGGGTGCTGCAGGTTTTTCCTCCCAAGGTGGAGAACCTTGCATTTTTCGGTGTTAAACACCATGAGGTTCTCGTCTGCCCATTTGCTGAGCTTGTCCAGGTCAGCCTGGATCACCCGCCTATCTTCTGGCGTGGATGCTTTGCCCCAAAGTTTGGTGTCATCGGCGAACTTGGCCAGTCCACTCCGAACTCCAATGTCCACATCATTAATGAAGATGTTGAACAGTATGGGTCCAAGGACAGAGCCTTGAGGGACCCCACTGGTTACAGGGCACCATGATGAGTGACTGCCATCAATCACAACCCTCTGGGTCCGACCATGAAGCCAACTTCCCAGCCAGCAGATCGTGGTGGAGCCAAAGCCACAGCTGGGCAGTTTGGCCAAGAGGTGATCATGGGATACCAGATCAAAAGCTTTTTTGAAGTCAAGATATATGACATCAATCTCTTCTCCCTTGTCCAGGTGATAGGTTACCTGGTCATAGAAGGAAATGAGATTGGTCAAACAAGACCTACCCGCAACAAACCCATGCTGGCTGTCCCTTAGAATGTTAGACTGGGCCAGTCCCTCAAGGATGGCCTCCTTAATAAACTTTTCTAAGATCTTCCCCAGGATAGAAGTCAGGCCAATCGGCCTGTAGTTAGCCGGGTCCACTCTCCTCCCTTTCTTGAAGATCGGCACCACATTGGCCTTCTTCCAGTCTTCGGGCACTACACCAGAGCGCCAGGAGTTTTCAAAGACCCGTGCCAGGGGCTGGGCTATGACGCTCGCCAGCTCCTTGAGTACCCTGGGGTGCAGGTTGTCAGGGCCAGCTGACTTGAAGGTATCCAGCTTCTCAAGGTGTTCCTTCACAAGGTCAGCATTGATGGAGGGTAGGGGATCCCCCTCACCCAGATTTCCCTGTCCCATAGCAGGCATGGGCATCCCGTGTGACTGATGAAAGACTGATGCAAAGTACCTATTTAATAGGTTGGCTTTTTCCTGGGCGTCAGTTGTCAGTTGCCCCATCTGGTTTAGCAGGGGTCCAACATTGCCCTTGCTTTTCCTCTGGCTCCCCACATACCTGAAAAAGAACTTTTTGTTGTCCTTGATGCCTGAAGCTAGTTGGAGTTCAGTTGCAGCCTTGGCTTTCCTGGTTTGGTCCCTGCAGGACCGGACCAGCGTGGAGTAATCCTCCTTGGAGGTGAATCCCATCCTCCATCCTTTGTAGGCTTTCCTTTTTAGCCACAGTAGGTCCGCTAGGTCTCTGGAGAGCCAGGGGGGCTGCTGTGCCTTCTTGCTGCCTTTCCTCCGTGTTGGAATAGATTTAGCTTGTGCACTGAGGATCGCTTCCTTGAGAAGCAACCACTGTTCTTGAACTCCCATCTCCCTGTGGTCATGGTCCCTGAGGGCCTGACCGACTAGCCTCTTGAGCTTGTCAAAGTCGGCTTTTCTGAAGTCAAGGACTTCTGTGTTGCTGACTGACTTGCCAGCTTTACGGTGGATGGTGAAGGTGATCAGCTCATGGTCGCTGTCACCCAACTTCCCATCAATCACTAGGTCGCCGATTAGGTCATCCCCCATAGCCAGTACCAGGTCAAGCAGCGCTTTGCCTCTCGTTGGCCCATAGACTTCTTGGGTCAGGTAGAGGTCATCCACGCACGAGAGAAAGCTTTGCCCCCGCTCAGATTTAGCTGAGTGATCTTCCCACGAGATGTCCGGGTAATTGAAGTCACCCATGACAACCAAGGTCCTGGAGCAAGCGGCCTCAGTCAGTTCCCGGGCGAACTCCTGGTCAAGCTCGGGACTTTGAGTGGGAGGTCTGTAGTAGACTCCCACCATTGTGTCCCCTGTGCCGAATTCCCCGAATTTTTACCCAGAGGGTCTCTAGCTGTCCATGCCGGTCGCCAACATCAGCTTGCAGGGACATGTAGCTTTCCTTCACATAGAGAGCTACACCCCCACCCCTTTTGTCAACACGATCCCTCCTGTATAGGGTATAGCCCTCTATACCCGTGGTCCAGTCATGGTTGGAGTCCCACCAGGTCTCCGTTATCCCAATGACATCATATTTCTTTGCACTGAGCAGGAGGATAAGCTCCTCCTGCTTGTTGCCCAGGCTCCTGGCATTAGTGTACATGCAGGCAAGTGTGCCCTTGGGGGCTCTTGCCTTGCCCACAGATTGTGCCAGGGCTGGGGCAGGGGTGAGCTCCCTTAAGTGCCCCCTTAAGTGCCTTGGTCCGCTGGCTTTGCAAGGGCCATTCAGCGGGCCAGCAGGGGCAGTAGTCCCCCCATCCCTCATTGGGCTTAGTTTAAAGCCCGGTGGAGCAGGTCAGCCAGCCTGGCTGAGAAGAGCCTCCTCCCCAGGGGAGAGAGTTGGAGGCCATCTCTTCCCAGCAGCTCACTGCCTCTCTCTCCAAAGAGCGGGCTGTGGTCATGGAAGCCAAAGCCTTCCCGATAACACCAGCGCCACAGTCTTTGGTTCACCGCGTGGATCCTCCTCTCCCTCCTCAGCCCATAGCCCGAGACTGGGAGGATCGACGAAAACACCACCTGAACTCCCAGACCCCTAAGCCCCGCTCCCAACTCCCTGTAGTGCCTCATGACCTGGCTGGGGGTGCTCCGAGCCGTGTCATTGGTGCCCACATGAATAAGGAGCATGGGGTAGTGGTCTGTGGGCCGGAGGAGCTGCGGGATCCTCTCCGCAATGTCTCAGATGCGGGCCCCCGGGAAGCAGCAGACTTCTCGGGCTAAGGGGTCAGGGCCGCAGATTGCCCCCTCAGTGCCCCGCAGGATGGAGTCTCCCACAACAAACAACTTACGCTTTGTCTTGGGGAGAGCGGGGCCAGTAGCTGCGGTCGAGCCTGGGTTGCCTGCGGGAGCTGGCAACTGCGTGGGCTCTGCTGGGCCTGCAAGAGGTGCGAACCTGTTGCTAAGCTCCGGCGGGGCAGCGGCCTTGGTGCGGCGGGCCTTGGGGCCCTTGACCACCTTGGTCCATGCCCCTGACTGGGCAGAGCGGGAGGTTCCAGAGTCCTCCTTAGTCACGGAGGGAGACGGAGCTCTCCCCTGCAGCTCCCGGGGGAGAAGGGCCTGGCAGTAGGAGTCTATCTCCTGCTCACAGTCCCTGATGGCATGCAGTCTCTGGACTGTGGCCTGGAGCTCCTCCAGCTGGCGCGCCAGAGACCCCAGTAGGGAGCAGACCCTGCAAGGGGAGGTGGCCATGCTCCCGGGCCCCAGAGCCTGAAAAAGGGACAGGCAGCCCCTGCAGCCAAGAGCCAGGGGCTCCGTTTGCGTGGAGCCCGGAACCATGGGCTCCGTCTGGGTGGCTGTCTCTGAGGTGGCCAATGAAGGGGCTGCAGAGCCCGAGGGGACCCTCGGGGTGCAGCGCGTGCCTATCCGTGTCATGCCTCTGGTAGGCTGGCTACGGCTGGGGCTGGCTATGGCTGGGGGGGGTCGCAAGCAGGGTCTCGTGCCCTCCCACGCCCTCCCCTGTGCGAACTCCACGCTAAGTCAAGCGCCTGTTTACGCAGCCTGTTCGCGCAGCTCTGGTGGCGGGGCTCCCTGCAGGGCTGGGCCAAGTAGGGGCCTGGGCGGGGGCTTGACCCGGCCCGGCACCAGGCAGTGGCCTCCTCCCAGCAAGCGAGGAGTTAACCCCTTCCCACCACGAGCCCGCTTACCTCCGGCTGTGCTGGGGGTCGGCAGAGGGCTCGGCGGCTGCAGAAGGGGTGTCTGGGGGGCTTCGGGGGAGTGGGGGCGCAACGAGCTTCACCTGCGCGTCTCTCACCGCTCCAGAGCCTACCTGAGTGTGTGGTTTTTTGTTTGTTTTTTTTTTTCCCCTGGCTGGCGAGCCCTTTTATACTACGTGCATGCGCAGTGGGCCTGCCGTCGGGGAACGCTGGCTTCTCAGGCCAGGGGGGCCCTGCCCGGGATTTGGGGGGCCCTGCCCTACAGGAGGGGGACTGGTGAGTACCCCCTCCTTCACTCCTCTCTCCCTGGGGGCCTGGGCCAAGTAGGGGCCTGGGCGGGGGCTTGACCCGGCCCGGCACCAGGCAGCGGCCTCCTCCCAGCAAGCGAGGAGTTAACCCCTTCCCACCACGAGCCCGCTTACCTCCGGCTGTGCTGGGGGTCGGCAGGGGGCTCGGCTTGGGTAGATCAGGTCAGGATTAGCAGGGTCCATGGGGAGTTGGGGATGTTGGAGCGGGGGGTCAACAGGATTGGAGAGGGTCTCTGATCCCACCAAACCCCTCAGCTCCCCTGCACCAATGCTTACTTCTCTGACTTACTTTCATCAGCTCCCAGCACCAGGAAACATCAACAAAACTGACACAGGAGCAGCTTGTAGGGATTGGGAGGTTTGGCAGGCTTGTGGTTGGGAGGTGGAGAGGGTTGGTTAATCTGTGGGGGTGGAGGGGCAGGGAGGCTGTCTGTCTAAGGGTGAAGGTCTGAAGGATTAAAAAGAGCCCGGTGCAGGGGGAGAGTAGGAAAAGGACAGCCCTTGGGCTGGGGCCAGTGTCTGGGCATTCCCAACCCTGGAGCTATGCTTAGAATGTATAGAAGTTCAATTAGATTGGTCAGCCTTTTTTTTTTTTTTAATTGATTTAACCTTCCTGGAACTTCCATACAGTGTACACTTAGATTGACCTATCTAGGGATCCAAGTTCATGGTCTGCATCTGGGCAAACTAAATTAGGTTAGATGGCCATTTTTTAATGCAATTTAACTTTCCCATAACATCCCTGAATGCCTGTACACACCCACAATATCTGACTCATGGCTTCTCATGAAAAGGACCTTGAAAAAATTATTAGTTTAGCTCATTACCTCTGAATATGTTCCCTCACATACCATACCATCCTTAGACACAATTTCTGTTGAGAAGCATTTATTTTCCACAGACTGTTTTTAAAGAGTTATGGACAATGAAGACTAGAGAATCAATAGTCAATTTTTCACAGATGAAACTACAAGGTTAATGGAGTTGTGTAATCCAATCATGCATGCAAGTAAATTATACCTTGGCTGTGACAGTGAACCACAGACACAATATCAAGAAGTATTAGTCCCTTTCTTAGAGGGAAAATAGTATTTGCTTCTATTATAAACCACAGGTAACACAGGTGAAATGCGTGCACTTAGAGTACTGGGTGCCTGAACTACAATAATAAATTATATTGATTTTTACCTGTTACATGAAGAGCTCCTTATGGACATATGTGTAAACATGGCAGAACACCATCCTCATACATGTGCTGAGGGCAAAGAAGACTGTTACATTCATCACATACTAATTCACACTGTAACTAATTACATTGACTTAGAACAGGGATGTCAAAGATGTGGCCCATGGGCCAAACCTGGCCCAGAGAACGCTATCACATGGCCCATAGTGCTGCCTGTGGGTCTTGTGCTGGATCTGCATACTTCAAGTAGCTCACAGAGCTAATCTAGCACTTACTACACATGGTGCGTGGGGCCAGTCCAGAGCACACACTGCATGAAGTGCATGGAGCCAAATTGGCCCTTCATCCTGGATCCAGCATAAGAGGGCCAATCTGCAGGCCTGATGACTTTGATACCCCTGATTTAAGAGAAACACAACCCAGCTTTATACTGTGAGGAACATCAGTCTCCATTTAGACTAATGAAACTAGATTCCATCAAAAGTGTGTAATGACTTGCATACTGTATCTCTTGTGAAATGCATTAACAGAAAATAATGTAAGCAGTTTGGCACGTCTGTTCATTCTTGACTGAAATATGCCTCTGGATCTATTCCCAGGACTATGAACAATGTGTGGTTCTGCTCACACTAAGTAACCTGGTAAACTTTTCATTGTTTCTAGATAAGAAAAAGGAAAAATCAACAGCATTGAAAGCATCCCTTTTTTCCACTGTACATTGAGGCCTTTGGTAAGGCCTGGATCACATGTATTATGATTATGATGATGATGATTTTGGATTACACTAGAATTTGGATTGACTGTAGCTCCTTCAGTAAGACTAATTTCAGACTCTGGCTTGGGTAGAATATTAAATTATATAATGCAGATCTCACAGTTGGATTTAGCCCCATTTTTAAAATAAATCCCTGAATGTTCTCATGACATCATATGCTGAATTTTTGTGTAGTTAAAAAAAGAAGTGTTTATATTCTCAATATAAATATATGTGCTGGCCTCAGGCCTTCTGCTCAATGATTTTTATTTTTTACTAGGAGTAATATACTCAAACTCTCTAGAGCTCTCCAAATTCATTTTTTACATGCAAGTCCATAATCTTTTTGGAGCAAATATGGATATTAACTCCTCCTTTCAGCTCTTTATAAACATCTACTTGCACAGCATATATTTCAAATTTAGAGTCCAAGAAAGAAAGTGCTCTCAAGACTGATTACTGAGTTGTAAGCCTTTTTATTTTAATGTACTCTGCCAAGATCTGTCCATAACCTGAAATGAGTCAGGAAAGAAAAGAAGAAGGGTGATACCAAATAGCTTCATCGTAATTCTAATCATATTTCCCACTGATCACAGAATTACCTTTTATGTTTAGATTTTAAAAGAAACAATTTAGAGCCAAGTAGATGTACTTTTTCCCACAAAAATGCTTATTTGCTAACTGAGGGAGTGCAGCTGGTAAGCCCAGGATCAATGGGGACATACAGTTTCTTGGCACTGTCCCCCTTCATTTAACACTTTTTAGTGTCAGGGCTGAAAGAGAAGTGACCCTGGCTTCCCAAGGTCTCGTTTCCTGTGCCCCACAGAAGGAAAGTGGGTTGGCTCTATATAGGTTCGTGCTTTGAGCCTGCTCTATCAGCTCCTTTTGCCTTGGGACAACTGTGGTCAGGGTAGACTAAATTCAGAGGGAGGAGGGGAAGTTATTTCTGCCCACTGCTGTCTCATAAACTCTTTGGTTTTGTTCCAGTCCCACCCTTTCCCATGCTTGTTTATTTTCCTGGATATTTTAGACTGCTGGGGGCTCTGCTTACTGCCACATTTTGTTTAGAATCTGGAATGGATTTTTCCCATATGGTAAACTGGTGAACACTGTATTGGATTTTTCACCATCCATCCTGGTTTTACATTCCAGTTTTCACAAATTTGGCATGCTCCAGGGCAATGAGTGGGTGAAGAAAGAGTCTGATGTGAGTCACTCTAATCCCCTTGGGTGCTTAAACATGGATTGCAAGTACAGAATTGCACAGTGAAGGGGATGTGTCTCTGTCTCTCTTATAGCATGGACTCTCATCACCAATTCTCTCTCTGCCTCTCATTGTGGATAAGGGGATGGGTTGGGATTGCATCTTCCTGTGATCATCCCCAACAGGCCTGTGTTTTCTGAGACATTTCTCTCTTGCCCATCCTGAGGTCTGCCAAACTTGGGGCTAATGTTGCCAGGTAGTTCAGGGAAGGATTCTTTATTGAAAAACTAGCTGAAACCTACAAAACATTTGCAAAAAATGTTTTATTGCAAAAGTATTTCTTTAAATACAAGATTTTTAGTTATCCTTTGACAACATACTTTAATGGAATCAAAACTTCTCACCCTCAAAAAAGCTACATAAAGCTGTCCATGTGTAAACACAGGCTTAGGAATATAAATACAGTAAAAACTCCATTAACTGGCACTTTACAAGCCAGCATACTCTATTAACTGGCATGCCAGCTTGTAAGGTTAGGTGAAACCAGAAGTGCCCACCATGGCACTTCTGGTTTCTCTGAGCCCCCATGGCCCGGGGCAAAGAAGCCTGCACTGACAAGCCCCCACGGCCCGGAGCATAGCAGGCTGCATGGGGCCCACCTCCTTGTCCCGTGGAGCCCACAGGAAGGTCAGTGATGCTGCAGGATGGGTGGCGATGCTGTGGGAAGGGTGGCTATGCCCCAGATGTGGTGAGAGAAGCAGAGGCCCAAACAGGCAAGGATGCTTGTTTGGGCTGCTCAATTTACTGGCGTATTTTGTTATCTGGCATCCCCCATTCCCAGGGGATGCCAGATAACAGAACTTTTACTGTACATATTTTGCAGAAAGTCTGACCTTGTGACTCGTTTATAGTCATAGAATAAGAAGGCCCTTGTATACATGACTAAGGGTCCTTGTATACATGTGGAAATTGCCCCTTTTAGTGGTTTATTTGCCTTTGTTGATTTAATTGCATAACAGTGTGAATGTTTGGCAGCATGTTACAATTAAATTTTGTAACAGTGTACATGATCTGCATATTTCGATTTAAATGACTATTAATATAGCAAACTAAAACACATTCCATACATTTTAGTTTGCTATGTAACAAATTACAGTGATATTCCTCATGTATACAAGGGCCCTATCTAGAGAAGATGACAGGGAGGGTGCATGGGGTGCTGAAAGCCTGGGCATGTTCAGGGAAGCTCAGGCTTGGTGGGATTCCTGCACCCCGTGCACCATCCTTGTCATCTTCTCCGTCTACCAGCATACCCAGCCACCTTTCTGCCTTCTTCCTGGGGTAGCCAGCCCATTCCTGGTCAGTCCCAGACAGCAGGAAGGCAGCAGGGAAGGTGCATGGGGCACTGGAAGCCCGCCAAGCCCAAGTTTCCCCAAGTATGCCTGGGCTTCCAGAGCCCCATGCACTATTGGATCCAGTGGATGCCGTCTGTGAGCTGGGCCTGCACTCGTACAGCTAGCACCTCACCCAGGTGGCCCCAGGGGTCACTGCCACTGTGGAGGGAAGCACTGGGCTCCCCTGCAGTTCAGGGGCTGCGTGACCTGGTGGCAGTTTGAATGGGCAGGCTCTGCTAAGGGGAATAATAAAAGGGTAAGGGGCCTGATCTTTTTTTTCCCCTTCTGTCTCTTTTCCCGGAGCCTGACTGTGTCTTCTACTGCCAGGGAGCAAGCTGCTGATGGGTCACATAGCCCCTGAGCTACAGAGGACCTTGGTGCTTCCCTCTGCAGTGGTGGTACCCCCCAGGCAGCATCCACCTGCTGGCACCCTGCCTGGGTGGTCCCAGGGGGTGCTGCTGCTGCAGAGGGAAGCACAGAGGCTCCCTGCAGCTTAGTGCCTGCCAGCTGCTCGCCCCCAGGCTGTGGGAGAGCTGGGCAGGCTCCAGGGAGAGAAAAAGAAAAGGATTGGGCCCCTCACTGCTTCCTCCTCCTGCAGAACCTGCCCGCTTCACAGCAGGGGCGGCAGGGAGGGGAGCAGGGCCAGTGCTTCATTCTAGCTCTGACTTGCCTGCATATCTGTTTGAAATGTCTCAGGTTCTATAATACTAAACATACTTATTCTACCACATCCAGTCTGCAAGGCCATTCTATCTAACCCATGGAGCCCCGAAAAAAAATAGAAAATATTTATCTGCTCCTGGCTTCCTGTCAAAGATGACCACAGCCGGGGGCAGTAGGGCATCAGGATGCCACAGCCAAGCCCCACCCGCCACCCAGCCATTTCCCTGCCTTTCTGTCCTGGCAATGCTCCAGCACCACATGGCTTGTGGCTGCATTGCCAAATCACAGGAGCATGGGGCTGTGCCAGTAGGGGTGTGTGTAAGTGTGTGTGTGTGTGTGTGTGCGCACGTGTGTGTAGGGTGAGTCCAACACACACACGCCACCGTACACATGCACCCACACCCTCCCTCACACTGCCATACATGAAGACCCTCTAATCCATGCCCCCACAAAACCCATGCCCTACATATCTACACAGACCCACATGCTCCCTCACCCCACACCCACACCTCCCACATCTATCACCCCCCGACACACACCCACACCCTTACTCCCCCACAATATACAAGACTAAGACTTCATTTTAAGTATTATGTACAATCACTTCTGTGTATACTACTCAAACGCATGTAAACCAGGACAAAAATATTTTTCAAAATCAAATTAATGATTGTTTTAGATGTTTGCTCCTTAGAATATTAACACAAATAATTATGACATCATACGGATAACAGAGACCTGGTGGGACTCCACCTATAACTGGACCATCGATATAGATGGCTATACCCTGTACAGGAGAGATCGAGTAGATAAAAGGGGTGAGGGTGTAGTTCTCTATGTTGAGGAAAGCTACACGTCCCTGCAAGCTGATATTTGTGACCAGGATGGACAACTGGAGACCCTCTGAGTTAAAATCCATGGGGAACATGGCAGAGGGGACACAATGATGGGGGTCTACTACAGACCTCCCACCCAACATCAGGAGCTTGACCAGGAGTTCGCCTGGGAACTGGCTGAGGCCGCATGCTCCAGGACCGTGGTTGTCATGGGTGACTTCAACTACCCAGACTTCTCGTGGGAGGATCACTCAGCAAAATCTGAGTGGTTGCAAAGCTTTCTATCATGTATGGATGATCTCTACCTGGCTCAAGAAGTCTATGGGCCAATGAGAAGTAAAGTGCTGCTTGACCTGGTACTGGCAACTGGGGATGACCTAATCAGTGACCACGAGCTGATCACCTTCATCATCTGCCATAAAGATGGCAAGTCAGTCAGCAACACGGAAGTCCTTGACTTCAGGAAAACCGACTTTGACAAGCCCAGGAGGCTTGTCAGTGAGGCCCTAAAGGACCATGACCCCAGGGGGAGAGGAGTTCAGGAAGAGTGGTTGCTCCTCAAGGGAGTAATCCTCAATGCACAAGCTAATTCTATTCCATCTTGGAGGAAAGGAAGCAAGAGGGCACAGCAGCCCTCATCAGATGTTGGGCAGGTTATTGTGTGTCATAAATCCAATGTCTATATTGAGTCCATGAGTTTCTGTATCTAGGAGGTTGATGAAATGAAGTTCAAAGGCCTGTCTGTGAGAAGTGGTTTGTAAATTCAAACAAGCACCAAACCTCAGGAACCTCATCACCAGAAGACAACTTCCTACAGCCCATAACACACCAAATGGATCTAGACCATTCCATGACAAGAAATGCAAAATATGCCAACATATCTCCAGTATGCCCACAGTTACTACACCCCACAACAGAATCATCATCATTCCTGGATCTTGCACCTGCACCTCCAGAAATGTTATACATTTCATCCAGCGCACCAAATGTCCTGATGTAAAATACATACAAGATATGCAACAGCAACTGTGCACCAGAATGAATGCACACAGGAAATCTATTACAGACAAGAATACCCAACTACCTGTGGGGGCACATTTCTTACCATTAAACCACTCTATCTCCAATCTCTCAGCCCTGATCCTCAAAGGGAATTTACAAAACACTTTTCACAGATAGGCCTTTGAACTTCACTTCATCAACCTCCTAGATACAGAAATTCATGGACTCAGTATAGACAATGGATGTATGACACACTATAACCTGCCTGACATCTGACTCCCTAGGTACCTCTTCACATTTACCTGCTACATTCCCCTCCCTACCACCCTGCTCCCAGCCTGTCTCTCACCCCCTGATGCCTCAATTGATATCTTCACTGACTGTCTTTCTTGCCTGCATCCCAGCCTCTATCTTCTTTACTCTTCCTTCCATTCAGGAAGAGCACAAACCAAGTGTAGATGTTTCCGCAGCCAGGAAAAGGGTTTTAAAACCTGAAAGCTTGCTAAGATATATTTCTGCAACTGTTCAGGTTCTTTTTCCTTCTGCCGTGCCTTGACGGAAAACTGATTCAGTTGTTCCCCAGGTGGGAGGCTGCCCATTTAGGCCCCGATATCTAGGGGTGACATCTGTTCCACAGCTCCGTAGCTTCCCTACAATGTGGCCCATGCCTCGCAGATGGCATCCCAGGTAGCTAAGCTTACCTGGAGCCTCACAACTCCACTGCAACTAGCAAGCCTCAGGCATCTCAAAGATCTTACAAATCTGGGCATTCCCTAGCTACGGCTGTGCATGCGTGTGGTGACTGGATGTTTTCAGGCACCTCCTACCAGCCTTTCACCAGGGAGGTTTATGGTTCTGGCATTTCCTGGGGGCTGCCACACCACTGGCAGTCCCACCAGGCCTCCCAACCCTGGCAGGGTACAGTTTTAGATCATGCTCAAGACCTGAGGCCTCCTCCTTCCCCATAGCCCCTGCCCATACATCCAAGTTCATCCTGGCATGGAAGCTTGGCTGGAAGATGTTGTTCCCCTGCTGGCTGGTGATACAGTGAGTGCTGCCTCCTGTAGAAGTAATTAGCTTACTTGACTAGAAAAACAGACAAAGACCAGAAGTGCTGATACTGCTTAATTCAGTTAAATGTTCTGAGATAAGCAATCCCGCACACCTTGGGTTATCCTTAGGTTATCATGTAATTTACTATTATTTTGTTTCTCCAAGGTGTATTTTTTATCTCTTTCTCTGTCTTTAGTATAAATATGCTTGTAAACTTAGAGAGTCTGAGAAATCCTTTGAAACAGACAAGTGGGTGATTCCCCTTGCTGTATGGAATTCTCCCTGTGATCACAGTATAGCCTTAAATAAAGAAAAGCTGGCTCTGTCAGTTCTGATTCAACCACAACGCGAAGTTTGATTTCTTCCACACTCCAGCTCTGAGAATGAGGCATTAAATGGCTGTGAAGGCAAGCCAAATTAAAAAAGGAAATAGTTTCAGATGATGTGAGGAGGGTGGTACTCACTCCATCTGTACGTGGACGTTGGGGAACCCCAGCGGTGGGAGGTTCACCTTCAGGAACACCAGCTACTCCACCAAACCAGGATCCAAGGAGGCACAGTGGGGGTGTCACAACATCTCTAGCAATGCTGAACACCCTCTTGCTCAGATCACTCGTTGGTGGACAGGACAGGTACTCCTGGGCAACCGTGGCCAGATTCTGCCACATGTGGCTGCAGTTTGCCCAACAGGCCAAGGGCTCACAGAGCAGTGGCTCCACATCCTCAGTGAAATAGGCCCCACATAGGTCGTGCCTGGGGTGGAGGAGGAGACTGGCAGGTGGTTGGAGTGTTAGCATGGGAAAGTGGATCCCACTCTTCCATGTCCTCTGCCTGTGCCCTTCTGCCTCCCTGACTCTGTGCTCCCTGACCAGCACCTCTGTCCAGTGATCCAGGGTTTTGCTGCTGCAGATGCTCCCCTTCACCCTTGAGTCACACATGGCTGCCAGCATGTGAACTGTATTGGACTGCAACGGATCCAGCCATTTCTTGATGCCCTCACTCAGCCGTTTCAACAATGCCTGCATCTCTGGTGACAGTGGCTTGCCCCAGCCAGGAACATCAATCCCCTGGAACTTCTCCATTTCATTCTGAAGCTCCCTCACTACAGGGATCACCTGACTAAGGAGGACATCACAAGCACTTAGGCTCTCAGTGGCCTCAAGGAATGGCTTGAGGTCTACCAAGATCTGGGAGATGGTATCCCACTCAGCTTTGTTAAAGGGGCCACCGACCTCAATCTCTCCAACCGAGGCCATCTCATGGATGACCTTCCGTTGCTCAACCAGCGTTTCAAGCATCAGGTATGTGAAGTTCCACTGAGTCTTCACATCCTGGATGATTTTGTGCTGTGGGATGTTCAGCTCTGCCTGTTTGTCTCACAGCATCTTGCCCACCTTGATGCTCTGGTGGAAGTAGCCTGCCACCTTCCTGCATTTTGAAATGAGCTGACTGGTTGTGATGGTGCCCTCACCAGCACCCTCACAATAAGCCGTGGCTTGTGTGCCACACAGCGGATGCCAAAGTTGGCATCACAGACCGCCTTGACTATATTGGTCCCAGTGTCAGTGACCAGGAACCTACAGGTGAGCTCAACCAACAAGGCACCCTTGCACCATGTGGTTCATGGTCCCCATGATCTCTGTTACCATGTGGGACTCATCCATCACCTCAACTTGAAGGAGTGTCCTGTGAGGGAGAGATAGGCGTGATCTCCATGCTAGCTGCTCCAGATGTCTGAAGTGAAGTGCAAGACCACCTGCTGATCTACTTTGCATAGCTCCTCCATCAAGTACTCCCTGCATGCCTCATAGAGGAAGGGTACCACCAGCCTGCTGAAGGTGGTGTGTGCGGGCATATGGTATGATGTGGCCACAAGCACCATGAGCCACCTGAACCCTGGCTGCTCAACTAAAGAGAAGGGCTGGCCATCCAGAGCAAGAATCTCCCCAAAGCTCTAGTGGAAGTAGCCTGACATTGCTCACCTTAGGAATGCATCCCCCTTTGTGTCTGCCTTTCTCACTCTGTTCCAGGGTGGCCTGCCTCTGCTTCTGGGGGTCAGAGGCTTTGAAGCAAGAGGGAGACTTCCCTTTGGACATGCTCCCAATGGTGCTTGCTAGAAAAGAGGATACGTCTAAGTTTGGGTGGGCGGGGGGAGGGACTTACAGCTCTCCCTCTGCCCCCCTCTTGGTCCCCTGCCAGAAGACCTGGCACCTGCCTTTCCAGCATGCTTCATGTTTGGTGTGCTGGAAAGTGTGTGTATAGTTTATATATGTAATGTTTTCCTGCACAGTGATGGATGACTCACTGCCAGGGAAAGCACACACAGCTTTGGTTTTTTTAGGGGGGAAGGGAGGGGGAATAAGAAGAACAAATAAGGGGATTGTTTGGGAAGAATTATTTGAAAGGGATAACAATAGCGATGGTAGGCAAGAGTAAGTGGGAAAGGACTGGCCACAACTTGGTAGCAAGAGACAACCAGTACCTACTGCTACGAAGCAAGCCTAAACCTTTGAGATGCCGTGTGCTCTGCTGCTCGTGCTGCAAGAGATACAGCTGACAGAAAAGGCAGAGAGAGAGCTTGATATATATTGTTTTTCCATCCCTCCCCCAGAGCACTGTGTTTGGGAGGGAACTCAGGGAAAGATCATAGTCACTGGCCAGCTACTGATGTCAATATCAGAGCAGTCCTCCCCCCACTCCCTCTTGCTCTTCTTAGTTTCCGTTTCCCTACAAGCCCACCTCCAAAATTCTGAAATATTCTGAAACATTTCCAAAACATTTCAGATGCTTTTGTTTCATTTTGGAGATGCTAGCCAAAATGAGCCAAAACACCTCTGAAACGAAATGGCTGCCAAAGTTTCACACAGCCCTATTGACCAGTTGCTTCTCATCCGATTTTGCTTAGTATAGAAGTATATACTTTCAGTTATAGCATCCAAGCTCCTCCTTAGAAGAAGAAATCTGTGCTTAGGGAGCAGTTTGGCTTTCAAGATGGCAGTATTATTTGCATATTCTTTATTATTTTCATTGCTACACAAGGTAACCAGATTGCAAAAAAGAGAATTTTCAGGGCACTTTAACTAGCCCTCTTCTTATTCAGGTTGAACAAATGCATCCTAAAGCTGGACAACTCCAACTTAGCCAAAGACTCTTTCAAGCTGTATTGCTCTCTCTATGGTTTGACATAATACATATCTAGGTATTTATATGCCCTCCCCTATCACTCATACCAGAATGAACGCACACCAAAAAATCTATCAAAAATGAAAATATCCAAATGGCCTGTGAGTGTCCACTTCTCACAAGACAACCACTCTCTCTCCTATATCTCAGTTCTATTCCTCAAAGGGAACTTTCAAAACACCTTTTGTAGATAAGCCTACAAACTTCACTTCATAAACCCAATAGACACAAAAAAATCATGGACTAAATATAGACACTGGATTTATGACATATAATACTCTAGAGTATTAGGTGCTGTCCAAATGTAGACTAGATTTTCTGCTCATGTTTAAATCCAGGTTAATGGATTGCTTCTTAAATTAGGTAACTCAGTTGTAAATACTTATCTTCACATTTCATACATATATGTTCTACCATGCAAATATTTGTGATTTACCTCATTGTTCACTTCAAGACTCAATTCTGTTCCAATTTTACACTACCAGAGAGGTGTAATAGGAGTCAGGATAGATAAGAAACAAACCCACTAACAAAAAAAGACCTACTCAGATCAGCTGCTTCACTACATTATTCCATGACGTGGATGCATAAATGAGTGGGTTTTTTTATTGTAATGATTATTTGTACCACTTTTTCTAGGCAGTGTTAAAGAAGAACCCACAGCAAAACAGCAGAAGGCCTTGATCAAAGTTCTCTGCCAGGTATGCCTTTACCACAGATAATGTAACTAAGTAGTACGTATTATCTGGCTTTCTACTTTATGAGTTGGTGCAGTCATACCAAGCAGTTTCTCCATGACTTTGGAAAGGAACCTTTTCCTTTCCTGCCAGGTCTATTGCTGCACAACCTTGGACCATCTCTTGTTCATGTTAAAAGTGTTATGTGGTTGTTTGCACATCATCTGATTCCTTTATGTTGTATTTCCTCCTTACAGGATCTATGATTTCAAATGCATTTTCTGGGTTTGATATGTTATCTGCCAGCCATTTGACTGACTGTTGTTAAAGTTGTGTTAATTTTACATATTGAACAGTGAAAACCAATTAGTTAGATTTGGGTATACAATTTGAATATTTTATCTCAGTCCATATTATTTTGTAACAGGCATATAAAACCATAATATACTTTACGGTTGTATGGCTGAAATCTGATTAAATTTTTATAACATATATGTATATTTTAATGTCTCCTGCCCTGTCAGATCTAAAAATATTTGAATAAGTAAGGCTATTGCAACCATTTATGACAACATTTGTAGCAGAACCACCTATTCATATTTTCAGTTTAGTCACTAAGTTTGTTCCTGATATCTGCTGCCATATTGTTCCCCTTATAAACAAGAACAAGTGGACAGAATGAGGTTGATTCATTTGACTTAGTTACCAGAGAGTAATTGTTTTTATTGTTTGTCTAGCACATTATTAAACATGTGTCTTAATTAGAATTGCCTTATGCTATTGTCAGTTGGGTATTGCTTATTTTGTTGAGCTGTGTTGTGATTTCAGCAAAATATTAATTGAAATAGAAAACAGGTTTACTGTTACAGTTAGCAACCAGGAAAAAAACAGATTTTCCTACTTTGTATTAAGTACATTTGTCTTCTCTTGGAAATTAGTGTTTACAGTTTAATGAGGTAGAGCACAGGTCTTCTTTTCAATATATGATATGTAACTATGCTGTAGTAATGGAGCAGAAGAAATAGTCTTTCCTGCCAACCAGAAAGTTAAATCCTTTCAGTTCTTCAAATCAGTCTCAAAAAAACTGCTGAGTTTCAGTATGATTGCAATAATTGTATGCAACTGTCTCATTAAAAAGAATTCAACTTTACATGGCTGTAAATAAACAACTATACTGTTATAATGTGTTTCCAAGTCAATAAATAGTATAATACAGGATTCATAGATTCCCTTAGTAGGTTAGGTAATCAAAAACTGTTGAGCAACTCTATTTTTAAGTATCCTGTTCTATTTTCAGAAGAATTTTTATATTAAATATCCAATTTTTTATTGAATTATTCATTCCAAGTGTAATAGAGGATAATGTTCAGTCATAGAAAGTGTAGTTAAATTTATCCAGGAGGAATGTTTTTATTTCAGTTCCTATTCATGATTTTAATTCAATTCATTGAACTTCACAACCTGTCTTTCATAAACCAAGTATATTGTACAATCGACTTTATAACCAGATATACAGAATGCTGAATTAAATGATCTTACATAGAGACACATAACATCTCACTGTCGAGGGACCCGGAGCTGGCAAGCCAAGCTCACGCTCTCAGTCACGGTTGGTTGGTCGAATGGTGGCAAATTGGACACGGAACAGGCGGGATTTTTGGCGTGGAGTTCTGAGGCACAGAAGCGTAACGGTTTCAAAAACAAGCTGGATTTATTTAACTTATGCTTTTGACGGCGTAAGTACTGATCTTCAGTTACAGTAGACGATAACAATAAACAACAAATGGGTCTGTTGGCCCACGAGGTTCGCACTGAGCCCTTGCTTTCTACCCCTATGTAGCAGGGCACCAGGGTGCCTGCTACTAGCAGGAGGAATAGGGCTGCTGAAGCGCCCTGGAGCAACACAGATGGGGGTTGCTAGGGCAACCAGGCAGGTCATGTGGCCAGGAGGGGGCAGGGCCAGGCCCTTATAAACAGCTAGGCCAAGGCCTAGCTAGCAGTTCCTTCTGGCAGCTGCAGGAGCAGGAGCTCTGTGGCTGAGCTGAGCAGCCTGAGTTGGTGGTTGCAGCCTTACCTTGCTGACCGGCTGCAATGATGCTAGGGAGGAGTGAACCCTGAAGAGAGGTAGGGTTGGGAGCCCTAAAGGGGGCTCGGCATTTGCATTATGAGCGGGTAGGCTCTTTTTTGGTTTTGTTACAGCCGTTTGGGCTTGGCTTGTGTTATAGTTACACTGGAGGACCGGGTGAGGCTGTAGGGGTGAAAGGAGGCCTCACGGGAGCTCCCCAACAGCTTGGGGGTTCCCGGTACCCAGCAGAGGCACAGCGCCAGTGGGGCACAACTGTTTGTGCTGGAGTGGCGCGGTGTACGGGGTTTGGACCCCAGCCCCTGAGGGCGGCAGTTTGCCCAGTGGGGCAAACGAACCAAGAAAGGGTCAAGGGGCCAGGCACGGCTACGGCCAACTGAGCCCCAGGCGCGGGAAACGCGAAGCACGAGGAGCGCGGTATAGGCCCCAGAGAGGGCGAAGCGCAAGGAGCGCGGTATAGGCCCCAGAGAGGGCGAGGCCCCAGAGAGGGCGAAGCACAAGGAGCGCGGTATAGGCCCCAGAGAGGGCGAGGCCCCAGAGTGGGCGAAGCGCAAGGAGCGCGGTATAGGCCCCAGAGAGGGCGAGGCCCCAGAGTGGGTGAAGCGTGAGGAGCCAAGACCCCGAGAGGGGCAGCAAGCGCGGTGAGCACGCCCAAAGACCCTGAGAGGGCTGAGAGAGGCCCCAGAGTGGGTGAGGCCCCAGAGTGGGCGGGAAGCACGGTGAGCACGGTGAGACCCCGAGAGGGGCAGCAGGAAGCGCGGTGAGCGCAGCCAAAGACCCCAAGAGGGGCGGGAAAGCCCAGAGGTGGGTGAAAGGCCCTGAGGGGTGAGGTGTTAGAAGAGTACCTGGGCGAGGCAAGCCCAGGGGCACCAGGCTAGGGACGCTGGTGGGGAGACAGGCCCAGAGGCGCCAGGCAGGGCGCCGGGAGGCACAAGGACCAGATATCGTCCACAAACAGCTGCGCGGCTTGGGGCATGCTAAAGGGGAGGTTTGGAGGCACGCATTGCCCATAGAGCTGGGGTGTTGGACCACCCCACTTTGGAACGGAGGTGATACCAGCAAGGTGTCATAGGTGTGAATAGGCAGCCTCCCATTCTGAACCTCAACATCAAAGACATGGTGGGCGAGTAGAGGGTGCTGGATCACCCTAATTGGCACGGCAAGGGGGTGCTAGCGAGCTCACGGCCGCTTGCGGGCCCCACCCCGTGACACCCTACAAGAGGGATAGGTGCAGCTGTCCACTGCTAGTCCCAGGGCTGGTCAACAGCTCATGTAAGAGATTAACATACAAAAGACAACTGTAACGTGTCGTGACACCCGTCCATGTTAATGGACAACGAGTAGTCGTATACGAAGCTGAGGTCAAGAGCCGGAACGTGATGCAGCGGAGATCAGGTATGTAGGAATGAGCCTAATCGTAGTCGATATGGAATGCTGAGGTCAGTTCAAAGCCAGGTAAGCAGAAGCCGGAATCAAAAGCCATGAAGGACGTAATCGAAATTGAAGTCGGGATCAAAGCCAAGACAGTCCAGTAACCAGAAGAATCAACACACAGAGATAACAAGAGGTAAGTCGTTGTATGAGGTTGAAAGGAGAACCAGGGAATCAGATCCCAAACCCTCTCTGCCTCGCAGTCCCTGCTAAAGCAGCCTCTGCTTGCAGATAGAGCAGCTCTCTCTCTCTCAATCCACTCACACTGACGACGCGCAACCCTTCAGCCAATTGGGGTGCTTGGTTGAAGGAATTTTCTGGACGGTGACATCATGCTCTTAGTGAACTGAAGTCTGAGCTCTGTGTGGTGACTGAGCATGCGCAGGACTGAAAGTAAGTCACAGTTGATTGACAAGCCAACAGGTCACCAAGGGGGCACATGCTGGGCACGCTGTGGAATTTTCCATGAGCTAGTGTTATCTGCGCATGTCAAACTTTAGCTTCCTGTATTGGCAGCACTTATATAAAAAATTACTTTGACACTCACTATCTTTAAAAAACAGAGTGAGAAATGTGTAACCTTCATTACCCACTAATAAGATTCAGGCATCACCTGAGAAATGATCCACAGGTTAGTATTTCCTAGCTAACAGGCTCTACAATGACATGATAATGTTTTAAAACTAACAGTTGTATATTAGAAACATTGCAGAATGGGATCTATAGGCTTGTAGGTGCTCAGAGACTAGTTTCATAGTTTCTAGGGTTGGAAGGGACCTGAGCAGATCATCTACTCCGATCCCCTGCCATGGCAGGAAATAATACTGGGGTCAAATGACCCCAGCAAGATGTTCATCCAACCTCCTCTTAAACACCCCCAGGGTAGGAGCCTGCACCACTTCTCTTGGAAGTTGGTTCCAGATCCTAGCTGCCCTGACCGTGAAGTAGCGCCTCCTGATATCTAACCTAAACCTACCCTCTGCCAGCTTGTGACCATTATTCCTGGTCACTCCTGGCAGTGCACGGGGGAATAGTGACTTCCCCAGTGCCTGCTGCTCCCCCCTGACTAGTTTATAACAGGCCACAAGTTCCCCCCTCAGCCTTCTCTTTCGGAGGCTGAACAGGTTCAGGTCCCATAGCCTCTCCTCATAGGGCCTGCCCTGCTGTCCCCTGATCATGTGAATGGCCCTCCTCTGGACCCTCTCCATGCTGTCCACATCCCTCTTGAAGTGTGGCACCCAGAACTGGACGCAGTACTCCAACTGTGGCCTGACCAGTGCCGCATAGAAGGGGAGGATCAGCTCTTTGGACCTGCTGGAGATGCATCTCTGGATGCATGACAAGGTACGGTTGGCCTTTCTGACTGCCTCCCCACACTGCCGGCCCATGTTCATCTTGGAGTCAATGATGACTCCAAGATCCTTTTTTGCCTCTGTGCTGACAAGTGGGGAGTTCCCCAACCTGTAGGTATGGTGCCGGTTGTTCCTCCCCAGGTGCATCACCTTGCACTTGTCTGTGTTGAATCCCATCCTATTCACATCCGCCCACCCTTGTAACCTGTCTAGGTCTGATTGTAGCCTGATGCTTCCTTCTAGTGTGCTCACATCCCCCCACATCTTAGTGCCATCAGCAAATTTGAACAGGGTGCTTTTTACCCCCTTGTCTAAATCATTGATGAAGACGTTGAACAGTGCAGGCCTGAGGACCGAGTCCTGAAGAACCCCACTGCCCACGTCCTTCCAGGTTGAGAAAGATCCATCCACTACCACCCTCTGGGTGTGGCCCTCCAGCCAGTTGGTGACCCAATTGACTGTGTGGGTGTCGACACCACAGTTACCCAGTTTCTTAATGAGAACAGAGTGAGAGACAGTGTTGAAAGCCTTCCGAAAGTCCAGGAAGACTATGTCCACTGCTACCCCTGCATCTAAGGATTTGGTGATCTGGTCATAGAAGGCCACTAGGTTGCTCTGACAGGACCTGCTGCTAATGAACCCATGTTGATTGACCCTAAGCATGATCTCCCCAGATGGCCCCTCATGGATGTGTGCCAGCATAATTTTCTCAAACAGCTTGCCTAGGATCGAGGTAAGACTAACTGGCCTATAGTTTCCTGGGTCCTCCTTCCTTCCTTTTTTGAAAATGGGAACCACGTTGGCCCTCTTCCAGTCCTCCGGCACCACACCAGAGCACCACAAGTGCTCATAAAGCCGTGCCAGGGGTCCTGCAATGATCTCAGCCAATTCCTTTACGACTCTAGGGTGGAGATCGTCCGGGCCGGCTGACTTGAATACGTGCAGCCCCTCCTAAATAGTTCCTCGCTAACCTTTGGCCCAGGTGTGCCTCCCCTGGGGCCTGAGGGGGGCCCAACAAGGAGATTACTATTCTGGTCCCTACTTAGGAAGACAGAGGCAAAGAAATCATTAAACATGTTAGCTTTGTCATCTGGGGTGACGACCAAATTTCCCAACGCATCCTGCAAGGGCCCCACGTTACCTGGGACCTTCTTTCTCCCCACTATGTATTTAAAAAAGGACTTCTTATTGTCCTTAATCTGAGAAGCTAGGCCTAATTCCATCTCTGCCTTGGCCCTCCTAACTGCCCCCCTACATCTCTGAGCAACTGCAGAATAGTCATCCCTGGTGATGACCCCTTCTTTCCATTGGGTGTACGCCTCCTTTTTAGCAAGGAGACATTCCCGGATGCTTTTGGTGAGCCATGGAGGCTTGTGTGCTCTCCTGCTCCTTTTGCTCCTTGTTGGGATTACCTTCCTTTGGGCTTGGAGGATCGCCTCCTTAAGGAGCGACCACTCTCCTTGGACATCTGGCTCCCCTCCCCTCTGGGACCTCAGCGCATCCCCCAACTATCCTCCTTAGGTCATTGAAGTTTGCCCTCCTGAAATCTAGGGCTGCTGCCTTACTGCTTGCCTTTGCCACCTTGCGCTGGATGGTAAAATCCAGCAGGAGATGATCGCTGTCACCCAGGTAGTCGTGCACCCACAGCCCCCTCACCAGGTCATCTAATAACCACCTATGTCACAGGAAATAACCACCTATGTCACAGGAAAGTTTGCAATTCATTGCTAAAATGTAGATTTCAGGTTTTGCTATAGAAAATATGGTACAGTTCCTTCAAGTAAAACTTGATTTAGTTTATAACCTTATAGTTTCATAGTTTCTATGGTTGGAAGGGACCTGAGCAGATCATCTAGTCTGACCCCCTGCCATGGCAGGAAAGAATACTGGGGTCAAACGACCTTATATCAAATTAGCATGATATTTAACATGGCCAGATACAAAACACACAATGAGCGTGTCCAGATAAGTGTGCACATCCCTCTTGCCTTGCCTCAAACCCCTTTGAGGCAGGGCAAGAGGCACATGTGGTAATGAAAAAGTGTTCCAGGAGTCTAAAAAAAACAAAAGCCAAAAAAAAAAAAAATGGGGGCTGGCCAGGCAGCAGGAGCAGCCACAGGGCCAGCAGGACCCATCTAGGCCTGGAATGTGGCCCCTGCACAATGTGCCAGTCCTGCCACCATGGGCCCAGCCCAGCTGGGTGGCAGAGGGGCCCCAAGGGCAGCAGGACCCATCTGTACCCAGCACAGTCCCCATGTGCTGCGCCAGTCCTGCTGCCATGGGCCCAGCCAGGTGGCAGAGGGGCCTTGAGGGCAGCAGAACCTGGCTGGGCCCAGCATGCAGTCTCTGCACACTGCGCCAGGTCCTGCCATCAAGGGCCCAGCCCAGCCGGGTGGCAGATGATCCTCAGTGCTAGCAGGACCTGATTGGGTCCAGCATGTGGTCCCCATGTGCCGCGCCAGGTCCTGCCACCATGACTGGGTCCAGTCAGGTGGCAAAGAGGCCCCAGGGCCAGCAGGACCCAGCTGGGCCCAGCACACGGTCCCCACATGCCACACCAGCTCCTGCCACTATGGGTCAGAGTTCCCCAATCCCGCTGCTGCTGCTAAAGGTCAGTTATGGGCCCTGGGTGGGGAGGACTGTAGCCCTCCAGGGTGCCTGGGACGCTGGGTGGGGTGGGGGCTGTGGCCCTCCAGGGAGGAGCTGGGAGTCTGGGCAGGGGGGCTTTGGCCTTCCAGGATGCCTGGGAACCTGGGGGGGCTGTGGCCCTCCAGGGGGAGCTGGGACCCTGGGCAGGGGGACTGTGGCCCTCCTGGGTGCCTGGGACCCTGGGCTCCCAGGGGGGAGCTGAGGCCCTGTGGGGGCCAGGGGACCCACCTCTCCTGAGCAGCCCCTCCACAAGGTCCCCCACACCTACAGTCCCCTCAGCACTCACCCCATACCTACCCATACACCAAACGACATCCCTCCACATACAACCATATGCCTCACCTCACACCCCTTTCCACCCCCTTCCTGCAAACACCACATCCCCCCATAACACACCCATCATGTGTGAAGAAAACCAGAAATACACATCGACACATATAGGTATTTACAACTTATTTTATCATGATGATAGAGACACTGGTAGGCTTCCACATTGCTTTACTTTGTAAATACACCAATAAAGCATTGCCCAACTGATTGCTGTCTGTCTCTCTCTCTGTAGGGGTGTGTGTGTGTGTGTGTGTGTAGAATGGTCTTTTGTTTTAATTGTGGAAGAACATGGAATTTGGGGTATTTTAAAAAATGGATTTGGGATGCTGCTGCAGCAGTCCACCTGGCACAAGGGGTGGTGTCCCCATGTACCAAGTGACTGGGCCCCATAAGCTTCTGTCTATTTGTATCCTTCAAGTATCATGGGCTCTAAGGTCCCCCTGGCTAGCAGCCCCTACTGTGTGGGGCCAATGGATGAAAGATACAGCAGAATTCTTGGGTCAAAAAAGGCAAAAAACAAGATAGGTCAAAACATGAAAATAAGTGTGCCTGAGAGAGACACCAAGCAGAGCCCCCCCCTGGGCCACACCCTGCAGTCTCTGGGCACCTTCCTGGTCAAATACAGGGCCAATTTGGCCAGGGCCAGGAGGAGGTTAACCAGAAGGTCCTGGGACTTGGTAGGGCCATGGATGGGGTGACCAAAAATTCAATTCAATCAGAACCCAGGAGGAGGCTCTGGAGGTGGAGGGGCTTCAGCCAGGTGTACTCAAGGGTCATGTGCACCAGGGTCTCCCTTTGCCCACAGAAGGGACAGGAGATCAGTGTGTTCATGGAGCTCGCCACATATATGCCCATGGCAATGGCTCCATGGAGTAGCCACCAGCTGAGTTCCCCAGTGGCTCATGGGATGAGGGTGGAGTACAGACTCAGCTACTGGGGTGCCCCAGCCATGCCCTTTCTAAGCAGGTCCCACCACTTGGTGTCTGCGCTGGATGTGAGGGCAGCATGATGGACAGTGCAGCTCATGAGCATGTAGAGGTGACAGCATTGGATGGTCGAAAAGTGGACTGATCTGGTGTCTTCCAGCTGGCTCAGGTGGTGCAGTAGGATACGTCATGAAGCTGGGTGAGGCACCGGCCCCACAACAAATGCAGGGCTGGAGGACATGGGGGGGGCAGGGACCGCTGCCATGCAGGACCTCCTCAGTAAAAGGCAAGGGCAGATTTCACCTCCTGGAGGTTGCACATGTTGTGGGTAGACCCATGCAGTGGGCCAGCACAGAAGGGTCCACCCACTCTTGCCTATCATAGCCCAGGAGGTGTCTAATATGGGTCACATCAGCCAGGATCAACCTCTGTTGCAACCGGGTTGCCTCTGTTGTCAGCACCTCCAGCTGGGGGTTCCAGAGGAGGGGCTCGATGAGCAGGTTGGTACCCTGGGTAACTGTTGCAGGGGATCTGGAGGCAGAGACCAGCCTCCAGGCCCGGAGGAGGTCCTGGTAGAAATCTGGCAGCCCTCACAGATCCTGCAGGGAGAAGCCCTACAGGCTGAGGAGCTGCCAATTGTATCAGAACCCCTGGAAGTGGCAGAGGAAAGTGCATCCCAGGTGGCCCCAAGCTGCATGGCTGCTGACACCGTACAGCAGTCACTGCAGGGCCTGAAGGCAGAATGCCAAGAATTGGCTGTGCAGGCAAACCAGGCCCTGGCTGCCCTCCTGCAAGGGGAGACTCAGGACGTCTGCAGCAACCCAGTGCCATCCTGGCCAGAAAAACTCCCATCTCTGGACCTCAGGGGGCACAGACAGGGTGTGTAAGCCTTGCCAAATGGACAGGAACAGCTGGTTCAGCACCAGCACTCTCTCACATAGGGAGAGACAGCACAGGAGCCCTGCCCATGCCCGGAACCACTCCACCCCCCTTGCATCCAGATGGTGCCAGTTCTCTGGCTGGGAGGGGTCTGTAGGGGATAGGTAGACCTCCAGTAGAGCAGCAAGCCCATGCTCCAGTGGATCCCACAGAGTGCAGGTAGGAGTGAGCCCACCTGCCACCCATCACCCACCACCAGGCCAAAGTTCTTGACCCAGTTAACCTGGGCAGAGGAAGCCGCTGAGTACAATGGCTGGCATGCTTCTACCCACACCAGGTCACTTGAGTCCTTGACCATGAGAAGTACATCATCAGCATATGCTGACAGGACCAGTTGCACTGTCAGCTCCTGGAGAATCAACCCTGCCACCCGCTCCTGCAGGAGAACAAGGAAGGACTCCAGGGCCAAGGTGTACAGATGGCCTGACAGCGAGGAGCCTTGATGCACTCCTCTTCTGAATGGGATGGGCTCCATCAGGGTCCAGTTGAGCTTGACCAAACATTCTGCAGAGGTGTACAGCACCTGTGGAGAGCCCACATGAAGCAGGGCCCAAAGCCAAAGGCCCAAAGTGTGCCTGTGAGGTATCCATGATCCACTCTGTCAAACGCCTTCTCCTGGTCCAGGGATAAGAGGGCAAAAGACTGTCCCTCCCAGTGCACTAGCTCCAGGATGTCCTGAATAAGGCACAGGTTGTCAAAGATGGAATGTCCAGGCACCATGTACATCTGGTCGTGATGGATCACGTACGTCAGCATGGATTGCAGGTGCAGTGAGATGGCCTTCGCTAGTACCTTGTAGTCCATGCAGAGAAGGGACACAGGACACCAATTCCTTAGCTCACAGGGATCTCCCTTTTTTGGTAGGAGGGTCAGCACAGCCCTACAGCATGACAGGGGGAGTGCCCCACTTCCCTCAGATTCAGCCCAGACTGCAGCAAGGTATAGGCTGAGGGTGTCCCAGAAAGCCCGGTAGAACTCTGAGGTCAGCCAGGGCCTTTTTGCTAGGCATCAGGCAGAGGGTTGACCAAAAACTCAGCCAGAGTGAGAGGAGCTTCCAGCCAGTCCTGGTCACCCATGCTGACCTGCAGGAGTCCCTCCCTCAGGGTCTGAGAGGCCTCGGCATTGGTCAGATCCAGGGAGAAGAAATCTTCATAGAAGGCTTGTGCGCACTGGTGCATCTTGTCTGGATCCATGAGGGGGGTGCCGTCACCTGCCAGAAGGCAGACGATGTACTGCTTGGTCTCCTGTCTCCTCTCCAGGGAATAGAAGAAGTGGGAGCTGTGATCCTTCTCCCGAAGGAGGTGGACATGTGAGTAGACAAATGCACCACAGACGTGGTGGTCGTCCAGAGCATGAAGCTCTTCCCACCTCTCCCTACACTTTCCGCAGAGGGACGGGTTGTTTGGGTCAGTGGCCAGGTGCCTCTCCAGCTCTAACACTGCTCGCTCGAGCTGCTCCTGAACCACCTTGCTCTGCTGGGTGTGCCCCCAAGTGTAGCTGTGGCAAAAAAGCCAGATGCACACCTCCCCCACATCCCACCATCATTGAGCCAAGGGAAAAGCTGCCCATTGCTCCTTCCAGGCCAGCCAGAACTCCCAGAAAGCCTTCCTGAATCCCACATCCTCCATCTGGCTGGCAGTGAAAATCCAGTAGGCCTACCCCCCATGCCCAGGCCCCAGCATGGCCTGGGCTCAGATCAGGTGGTGATCACTGAAAAGGGTCAGCTAGATGCCAGAGGAGTAGGCCCAGGCAAAGTGCAGCAAAGAGATATAAACTTGGTCTAACCAGGATTGGCATGCCTGCTCCTCTCCCACCCTCACATAAATGAAGGCAGGCGGTTCAGTGGGGTGACAGGCATGCTAGATATTCACCAGGGAGTAGTCCATCAGGATCTCCCCGAGGATGCCATGGCAGCCTGGTTCTACTCCTTGCCCCACCGGTCTCACACATCTAGGGTGATGTTAAGGTCCCCACCAAGGACCGAGCACTCGCAAGGGTTGAGAGTGCTGATGTATGTGGGCACCTGGTGAAAGAAATCTGCCAACTCTGGGTCCTTTTCAGGGGCGTACACATTCAGAAGGTTCAGAACCAGCCCCTGCACCTGGACCCGGAGGTGCAGCACGTGGCCCGGCACCACCTGAATGTTCTGGAGAACCTCCAGCTGCAGGCCCAGGGAGAACAGGGTGGCCACCCCTGATGAGGTGGCTGAGAGGTGACTAAAAAAGTCCCTGCCTCCGCACTCCAGCCACCAATTTGGTTCAACTGCTAGAGTTGTCAGGGTCTCCTGCAAGAATACCATGCAGTACCCTGCCTCCTGAAGGAAGGAGAGCACCTGGCACCTCCGGAGGCCCTTCCTGCAGCCATGGACATTGATGGTCATGATCTTAAAGAACCTCATGGCTGGGGGGGTGGAGTAGATGGTTCATCAGGGGCCTCACACATCTCAATACCCAGTGTGGGGCCCGCTGGTTTGTGTAGTGCCCTCCCATACACATAGAAGGCATCTACCATATGAACTGTGGGCCCAACTATAGATCTGGGCGTTGCAGCTTTTGGGCTCCTTGCCTTCCCCCACCAGTGCCCATTCAGTGGCAAGGATGCTGTCAAAATCTCCCCAGTGGTCCAAGGCTAGCTGTACCTTGCTGGCAGACCAGCAGGTATAGTCATGGTCAAGAAATGCAATAGCTCATCCCTGGGGACCGCTAGGACCGAGAGGTCTGCAGACTCCATGGACCCTGCTGGTTCTCAGGCATCCTCCTCCTAGGCCTGGAGCTCAGAGGGCTTTTATGGCACCATCTGAACCCCCGAGACTGCTAAGACCCTGGACTCTGGTTGGGATTGTGAGAGCTGTGCAGCCCCCTGGGACAGTGGTGGGGGTAAGGGTGGGGGTCCTTCACAAAATGGTAGAGCTGGATCCCTGGGGTCTGTTCAGGGTTCCTGATGAGATCGGTCCATTGATTAGGGGACCCAACTGTGACCCCCCTCTGGTGCAGGACTATGGGGCAGGCCGCAGGTGAGGTTTTCCTAGGAGAGGGAGAGACCTACCAGGCACTGGGGTAGCTCTGGTGTCTGCCTCAGGGTCCTGGGAAAGGGGACCTCCTCCCCCAGAACTCACTGGGGTGAGCCCCAGGGCTTCTGTATCCCCTAAATCAGAGGGATGAGGCTCTGCCACCAGGCCTTCCTTTGGGCAAGCCTGAGCCTTGGCGCCCATGGTTTCAGCAGGTAGGCCTTGGTCAGCATAATGAAGGGCTTCTCCCATGGGCTCCTGTTGGGGACTATCTAGCAGTCCCGAATCCTCCTCCATGGGGATCACCTATTTGATCTTTTCTGCGGTGGGGTGTCAGGCACAGCTGGGGAGGACTCTGGAGGCTGGGCTGCTCCTTCCCCCTGTGTGGTGGTCTTGGGAGGGGGAAAGGAGTCCTCCACATCAGAGGGCTCCAGCTGTGCCTGGGCCTTCCTCTTGCCTTATGCCTGGAGGGGAGCTGCACCCAATCATCCATGGGGTGGTCCTCAGGTGGACAGGCTCCAGCAAGAGAAGGTGGGGGTTGGGGGGCTGGGGCCAGCCATGACAGGGGTATGACTAAGGGCAGGGGGGCCCTGCTCCCTCTCTACCACCAGTTGCTGGTGCCCTCCCTGGGACTCCACCAGAGTTGGCTGGGGGGCAGGGTCCCTTCAGCTCATGGGAGAGCTCATAGTTATGGATGAAGTGTCATGGTGGCCTGAGGGGGGTGAGGCACCAGTGGTAGAGGCACCTCTTTTTTCAGTAGAACCCACAGATTCCCTCCACTCATAGTGCAAGTGCCCCGGGATACAGCACAGGAAGCACTGCAGATCCCCCAGTATATAGAAAATCTTCACCAGACCTCCCTGATAAGGAATTACCAGGCACTCCTCAGCCTCCAGCTGGGCTCCTACCACCAGTTGGATCGTGACCTGATGATAGAAAGAGTATATGTGGCAAAGGCCAGGGTCTCGGCACCCCAGCGAGAGGGCCACCACTGGGGAGATAACTCTCCCCAGGGTTTGGAGCTGGGGGAGCAGGACCCAGTTGGGGATATAGGGAGGGACAGAGGTGAAGATCACCCTGTTCCCCAGCTCTTCTAGAGGCTTGAGGGGGATGTACTTGCCCTCCACCATGAGACCCCTCTCCACCACTTTTTGTGCAGCTGCCTCCAAGGCAAGAAAAAAGACCTCCTTGCCATGAAAGTGGGAGGTCACCATGATCTTGAGGGCCCCCACTACTTGAGCCAGGGCCTGTACCCAGGTCCCAAAGTGCGGGTTCTCCGACTTGGGCATTTGGCACTCCACCCCATGCCTGCAGGTGAGTGCCGGAAAGGGGGCCCCACTGCCCAAGCTGGAAGGGTTGGTGGTGGAGGGTCCAGACCCCCCAGCTTCAGGTCTCCCCACAGCTGTATGTGCATACAGCTTCCCCCTGGGAGGCCACGTTGCTGGGGACAGCCTGAGTGGGTGTGCTGGCTGGTGTAGTGCACCTGCTCCCCTCAGGTGCTGGTGGTCTAGGCTTCAGGGCAGGGCCCTTGCTCTTCCCACCCCCAGCTGTGGAGAAGGCTAAAGAGGAGCCCTTCCCACTGACCTTGCCCTTGGTCCCTGATGATGGGAGAGGGGGCTTGGGAACCCCTCTGGGGAGTGATCTGGCCGGGGTAACCCCCTGGCCCTGTTGGCTCCCTACCGGAGTCCCATCTGCCCCTGCAGCAGAGGTTGCAGGCTTCTGCACCCCTGGAAGAGGTTGGTTGGATTCTGCCTCTGGGGTGGAGACTGCCATGGCATGCATCACCTTGAGGTCATGGCTGGGATCCATCCTCATAGTGGGGGTTACAGGAAGCTCTGTGGGGGCATCTGCCCCTCCCCAGAAGGTTCCTGCCCTACAATTGTTTCACATGAGGGCAGGGAAGACAATAAAGAAAAACAAAATATCCCACAGGGCTGGTGAATCTCGTAGGGGCAGGCTAGGATTGTGGGGCAGAAGGGGGATAGGGAGGAAGGTGTGGATAAGCCTGCTCACTGAGCCACAGCCCCACAGGTAAAAAAAAAAAAAAAAAGGGAGGTCTATGCTTTGAGAATGTGTGGGGGAAGGGGGCACACACACACACACACACACACACACACACACACACGGGCTGGGGAAACTCGAGCTGGCTTACTCAGCCATACAACAAACACCAGGACAGGGGTAGTGGACCAAAGGACTTACCACACAAGGTCAAAAAAGACACAGGGAAGGCTGCTGAGGCAAGTGTAAAAGATGGCTGGAGCAGTGGAGGAGCTTGTTTGTGGAAGATCTGTCCAGAAGCCCCTCAGGCATCCAGCCGGTCACTCAGCAGCACAGCGGTAGGCAGGAAGACAAATCAGGATCAGATGCAGTGAGGTAGCTGTGGGGGAGGGTAGAAGCAGTCAGATAATTATGAAGTGATCCAGTGCACCTGTGGTGTTAGGTGGTGCAGAATGGAATCTCCCTCTCTTCTGAGAGCGGGCAGCAGTAGAAACAATGGCAGCAGCAGTAGTGATGGTAGGAGTCATTCAGTTCAGCCTCTCAGGGTGTGTTTTAGGTGAAAGTGGAGGTGAAGGCAGCTGGAGCAGGCAAGGTTCCTTTAGGCTCCAGCAGTGATGGGAGAGGGGCCCACAGGCAGTGCAGGCTCCCTCTCCAGGCTGTCCTTGGCCACAGCTTGGCAATGGGCTGCACATCAGGCTGGAACAGGGGAGTAGAAGCTGGGGTGCGGTGCTGGGGTGCAGTGTAGTGCAGCGGGCCCCTCCCTGACAGGGTAGCAGTGTGCAGCAGAGGACCCCCCCGGTTGGGCCAGCAATAGCAGCAGCAGCCCAAAGCAGGAAGGGGTGTGGCCAACTTACTCCAAAACCTCTGAAACCAAGCCAGTGGCTAATAGTATCCAGAGGCAGGAAAGGGCCTGGCTATATTCTCCCCAGAAGCTCCTGAGACCAAGCTTACAGCAACCAGCCACAATAGTAGCAGCAGCAGTATGGGACAGAAAGGGGAGTGGCCAACTTCCTCACAGAGGCTCCTCCCCCAGAAGTTCCTGAGAACAGTAGCCCTGAGCTTCTTGCCAGGGCAGCTTTTTGTATTGATGAGGCCAGGACAGGGCAGCTTTTTATACTGATGGAGACAGCACACATGCTGGCCCGAGGCTCTAGCTCTCCCTAGCTGCAGATCTGGGAGAAGTCAGGCAAGGTTATTTTGCCGCAAGTGGCACAATTTGCTCCACAACAAAATGCATGTCTGGGCATGTGCGCTGAGGCAAAAAGCCCCGGCTCAAATTTGCACCACTTCTATCTGAGCTGCTGCAAGTGTATGTGCTTGCATGTGTGGATGTACCCATTGTGTGTTTCTACACCGCAGTGTCTAAGCAAGTTAGTTTGAGTACCTGAAGCGGTCTAGCCCAATAACATGGAACTCAATGCAGGCTCATTTACCTCCATGCTACCATTACTAGAGAGCTTAGAGTACCCAAGATATATCTAAATGAGCTAGCTCATGTATTTCTAAACTATTCTTCTATGTAAGTGTACCCATAAAATCAAGAAGGATGACAAAAATTAAAGGACTGAGCCACAACATCCAAAGGCAGAGCAGAAATATCGAGCAGGGTGAGGATGGAATCAAGTTTTTCAAGATCCTTTTGAGAGCTGTTTCATTAGAATAAAGAAGGAGGAAGCTGGTCTAGAATAGACCAAAAAATGATCTTAAAGTTAGGAATAGGCTGTAGCAATTGAAGATGGAGTATTCAAAGAAGAGGATAGGAGAGATGGTATGATAGCTATAAAAACAAAGAAATTCAAAATAGGGCTGGACTGTCATTTAATTTAACACCCCTTTACATTTCTCTCTACTATAAAATATGTAGATGAGAAATAGACAGTAGTTTTTTAAAGACAAGAGAAATGACGAAAGTTGTTTATGATGGGATAGAACTCCCAAAGACAGTTAGACAATATGGGATGAAGTACTACGTTATGTTATGATGGCCTATCAGAACAGCGTACCGTTCTCTCTGGGGTATACACCATATATGGTGCCATTTGGATGGGAGCTCTGCCTCCCTACTGATGTCATCTCTGGGATAAATATGTCAGAGGAATTTAACAACCCCTCGGAATATGTCACAAATGCTTCAGTTCAGTTAGTCAAGCTGTTCAGAAACACCAGGCTGCAGGCACACAAAAAGAAAAGGAGTACTATGACCTCAAGAGTACTATGATCTCACTGGACAGATTTCTGAACCGGGGGATTGGTGTGGGTACAAAGCTGGTCCAGGAGACAGGGGCAATGCCAAAAACTACATAAAAGGTATAGTGGCCCCTATACTGTCATTAAGAAGTTTATCTGAGGCAGTATATGAGCTAGTGAACAAGCCCCATAGACAGACACCAGTAGTGTGCTATAACAGAATGAAGCCATATGTGTGCTCAGGGAACAGAGACCCTAATCCAACAAGGGAACTAGAAAGGCCTACCCACCAACCACCACGATATCTCCATGACTGTACAACCAAACTCTCATCAATACAGTCCCATATAGGCCCAACTAGGTGCTACCAAAGCACGCTTGTAAATCCAGGGGTGTAGAGTGGACCCAATTTATATGGGGCTAGTGAGAATGGATAAGTACAGGGGTTGAGACAAAGGATGAGTATAGGTGGATTAACACATGGACCAGAAGGCCCCAGGCCCAGGAGTCTAGCTTGCAGCTTGCTCCTCATCTTCAGGAAAGCAAAAGCCATGGTTTTAAACCTGACATTGTTTTTTTCTCCCTGTTGATGGGCATTAAGCAGCTGGGCCTCCAGGGCCCCTTAGCCAATCGATGACAGAGAGACAAAAATGGTGTCAAGTTTAAAATCACAGCTTTCACTTCCTTGCTGAGGAGCAAGCTGCAAGCGGGGCCCCTCCACCAATCAGCAGCGGGGGGCACAAAGGGAACCTGAAAAATTAAAGGTGTGGCCAGGAGTACAGCCAGGTAGCCAGCATCCTGCTGGTAAATCTGTGGGGAGGGGGGAAGGGAGGGGGAGAAAATGAGTGTGCAGGGGGCAGATCAAGGTCCCCACAGTGAGGGAGGAAGTGGGGCAGGAGCAGGTGTCACACGACTGGATGTCACACTGCAAAATATTTCACCAGATTTGCTATAAAAATACCATAAAGCAAGTGTGCTCAACCTCCAGCCCATTGAACCATGCAATCCATTCCACAGGTATCCTCACTGGTCCAGAAATTTGGTGGTGGGGGAAGTGGCAATTAGCACTTTTTAAAAATTTATTTCTACACTTACTGAGATTAAAATGAGAATGAAGAAGGATCAGGCCCTAATCGTATGCAGTCAAGCCACATGTAAATGGTCTGGCCAGAGCCCAGTGCTGCCATGCAAGGCCAGAGACCGATGCAGCTGCTCAGGCCTGGGGCCAGGGTCAGACAACCTGTGCCCAATGCAGCCTCACAAGATTAGGCCCCAGGCAAGCCATTCACACAGGTCTTTATCAGGCCCTAGCTGGGCCAGCACCACATGCTGGATTGGGCCCACAGATGGAACTGTCACTGCTCATCTGGCCCCTGGGCCCAAAAGGTCAAGCACCGCTGCCTTAAAGTACATAGGTTTCAATTTACAATTATGAGTGTCCATAGATTGGTGAGTACCAATGCTAGTCTTACAAAGGGTTGGGGAAGTTGTGATCTTTGTACTCACATCTGCTTTAAAATCACATGAGACAAGTGCTGCTATTTTTTAAAAAGAGGAAATAGGATCATGGTCCTCATTCAGCCTGTGGTCAGACAGCAGAACTGATCCTAGGCAGAAGGGAGTACATTTCGCACCATGGTACACATTAGGTCTGTGTGAAGCAGCTAGTATTCACTTCAGATTTGGATTCGGCTGATTCAGGGGACAGTGATTCGATTCAGTGGTTAGAATCACTGTCCCAAATCAATTCAGCCAAATCTGATTTGGAACTTCGGCTGCCCCCGAATCAGCTGAATGTCCAAATCAAAAAGGTCCCATCCTCTGCCCTCTCTCCCAACCTGTCAATGGCTACCCCTCCTGGCCCCAGGGTCCTGGATGTTTAAAAAAAAAAGAAGCTCCACACTCACTGGCTTCTGCCAGGTGGTGGTCTGAGTGATCCAAACTGCTCCCCACTGCCCCATGCTGCATGAGGGGCTCTGCCACAAGCCCCCATCCCCTGCTCACTTCCCCAGCCCTGTCAACAGCTGCCCCACCCAACCCCAGCATCCTGGTGCTTTTTTTTTTTTTAAGCCCCACACTCACTGCTGCCAGGTGGGGGACAATCCCCGCTGCCCCCAAGTGCACCACACTGCATGGGGAAGCTCTTCTATGAGCCCCCCAGAAGACCTGATGACCACTTTTTTTTAAGAACCAGGATGCTGGGGCGAGGCAGGTCACCCATTGACAGGGCTAAGAGAGCAGGTGGGGGATGGGGGCCCATGGCAAAGCTCCCTCACACAGTGCAGGGCAGTGGGGTGCAGTGGGGATAGCCCCCCCATGGCAGGAACTGGTGAGTGCGGGGCTTTTTTTTTTAAAGAATCGGGATGCTGGGCCAGGGTGGGGCAGCCATTGACAGGGATGGGAGAGCAGGCAGGGGTCGGGGAGCACTCAGGGGGTCTGGGGATACAGGCAGAGAATCGGAACTGGTAGAAGTCCCCCCATGGTCCCACTCCCTCCTCCTCCAGCTCCACCCTACTTACCGGCACAGATTCTGGGTCCAGCTCCCTGCAGCTGCAAGCAGGGACCACCCGAATCTCTGAATTTCTCCAAAGCTCCCTGAATTTTTTCCGAATCAATTCGGAGAGCTTCTAATCAATTCAGAACTTTTGTTGGTGTCCCAATTCAATTTGGATTTGGAGATTTCGGTGCCAAATCAAGCTGAATCTCCTCCAAATTGCCTCAGCACCCAAAGTTTTGCACAGCCCTAGTATACATAGTGTCTGCTTCACACTCTCAGCTGCAATGAAGCACATGCCCTTCGGAACTCTTGTTGGCACAAATGCATTCTTCTACACAGAATTGCACCCACAAATCACAGCCAGCGTTACTTAGATTGGCATGAAATTGCAGCACTGGATTATCTGGCTGGACACAATAAGCATAGCAATGGTTTTAGGAACCACACTTAAACCAAGAGATGAGTGATTATTTCCAGTTTATCTCCACATACTGTTTTTGAAAACTGAGCTGAGAAAATTAAATAAACCAATGGAAAAAAAAGAAAGAAAGAACAACTCTAAAAGTATTTGTTAATTCCAGCTGGAAATATAACCTACACAAAATATTTAAAAACTTTCTCTTTATTTATTTCCAAACTTACTGTGATTAAAATTCAGTGGCAGCCAAGAATGCATCATGCCACTCCTTTTAATCATAAATACAATTTTAAGCAAGTAGATAAACTCTAGGAAATTAAAGTGAATATTTACATCTATTTAAATGTAATGTCAATATGCTTGCTGTGAGAACAGCAGCTGAAGGAAGTAGATTAAACTGTCTTGGCCAGATTCTGTCATCATTGTTTTCATTGGCAGAACTCCTGTTGACTTTAATGGGAGCTGCATCAGATTCCGACTTTAATGAGGTATAAAACTCTGAGAGGCATAGATAATATAATCACCTTTATTTTGCACACACACCCCCACACCTACACACTGGGTTTAATGTCAATATTTCCTCATCAAATTGTATAGATAGAAAATTATCATTGTATAACATACACCTCTGTTTTTAAAATGAGTACAATCTTGTTTGCAAAATACAGACAAAAACCTTCATGTACAGACTGTAATGATCTTTGGACTCTGAGATGATGTTCAGACTTCTGAATATTAAACTTTGAATATGAGTGTATCAAACAGCTCTTCGAATAGGCCTTATGGGTCTTAGGATGCACTGAGTCAGGCTTATCAATGGTAAGACTATAGGGAGTAATTTATTCAGGGGTCAGCAAACACTTCCTCCCTGCAATTCTGTATTTTTTGGTGTTACTACCATCAGAATTATCAGAGGGTCCTGAACAGCCTTGTAAACCAGCCATCCCTCTTTTCCCTGTCTTGGAAAGATGTTTTGGAGGACAAGTCCAGGAAGACACAACAACAGCCTATCCTGCAAGAAATATATTAGGACATGTTAACAGACAAATGTCATTTACTTCCTTACAGGCTTTGCAGGGGTAAGTATTAGTGGGAATTATAAAAATCAATAAATATTTCCCTCCCTGCATATCTTAAGGCAGTTTGAGTTACATTCTCCATGAAGGCATCTTACACTCAGCTTCTTAACTAAGGACGACCACAGGGTTTCAGCCTATTAAATATATTTGCCCCACATGGAACTGCATGTGGCACAATCTGTATTTGTCAAATTTGCTATGTGTTTGTTCTGCTAGTATTGACATGTGTAAGTCAAGATGTTAGGTGTCCATTCAATTTTGTATATGCTAATGTTATATTGCATGTTGTACATATAAGGGTGTTTATACATGTGGTCTGGGAGTGTGTCGGGGGGTGGGGAGCACTTTAATTAGACTAGTTCCAAGAGCCACTCTAATTAAAACACCCAGAACTTCATATGTATCAATGTCCCCATGCTGAAAAATGGTATGCTTAGTTAAAGCGGCCCCATTGCCATTTCTTAGCACCATTAATTACCACTCTCCAGCAGATTTGATTAATTGAGTCTGCTCCAATGCATTGTAATTACAGCACATCGGAGCAGCCTCACTGCACGTGTATAGGTGCCCAACGTGTTTAAATGCTGTGAGGAAGGCTGAACCCATAGGACTTGAGCTCTAATGAGAAATTAAAGTTCAAGGCATTCTATCAGAAAGGACAGGATGTTCTTGAGAGACTTTCAAACCAAAGATCTGAGCCAGTGCTTGCAACTCTTACTGAAATCAGTTGAAATTATGGATCCTTTATAGTTCTCAGAATCAAAGTAGTGTTTTGCAGTTTCAGAAGATCTGCACAATAAAGCATCTGACCCCAGTTGGGAGGGAGTTATGCAAATAAATGATCCAAATCTTTGGAGATTTATCCACAACTACCAATAACCCTTCTGTTTCAACTTCTGGAAAAGAAATAGTACATTAAAATGACAACTTAATTTCCTATGCAAAGGCTATTTCTCTTTATGACTCATCTATGTATTGTATTCCAGAGTATAAGTATGAAGCATAGACTACTGCTAGAGGAATACAAATGAATCTATTAAAGTATATTTCCTCACTCCACACTGGTTCCCTTCCCCCTCCTGCCCTCTCCCCGAAGCAACTCTTTTCTTTTCTACTAGCTATGAAACTTCTGGAATAAAAGGACTTCGGGATGAAACAAAGTGAACATTTTTATAGGGAAGAGTTCTTTACCTTTTTTTTGGAAATCATCAGGTCTCAGTTTTCTTGTGATTAGTCAGAAAAAGAGATTATATATGTATAAGTGATTTAGCCAGCAGCATTTCTTCTGCTCTAAATGATACATATAAAGTGTGTGTGGGGGGGGGGACCTATTGTCTTAGGTTGTCTTCAACAGTGTTACCTGTAAGATCCATGTTCTTGGGGAACCCGGACACAGGACACAGACTGTCTGACTCACAAAGAATCACCTACCCCTCCTCTACCTAAACAGAAACTGATTAAGATGCAGTGAGAGACATACCTAAAACCCTCCAGATCAGGGTCACAAAAGTGAAACAACTGCCCTAGGTCTCATTTGCATCTGAGATGGGAACAGATGACCATTCATTTACATGAGAGATGGAGAACAGAAAGGCTGAAGCAGAGACTGCAGTGAATTCTGGGACCAGCAAAGCAGGGGAGCACTGCATGATGGGGAATCTGTGCTCCAAATGCTAATCAGCCCACGCACCCAGCTCAGCATTTATCAGACCAGTTCTAATCTGGATTTACAAAGGACTTTTCCTCCCCCCTCCCCCACACCTCTAAGCAAAAGTAAGTTTACTAGGCAGCTCGGGCCGTACATTCCCTGGTCCCACTATGGGAAGCCTATGTAAACTTAATTGGCTAAAACTCGGCTGCCGGGTTAGGGAATGCTGAGGCAATAGACCGAGTCAGAGGGGGTATGGGCAACATTTGAACAATGGTACAGGGTTCATCACAGCGTCCAGCCCATTGGAGCCCTGTCCACAAGTGTTGTCATACTTTTCCCGAGACGACTGGTGGAAGTCCTCTCCACAACAGGTTATGAACACTCCAATAATTGCCTTAAGTCTGTTAAAAGACTATAGTAAGATCTGGAAAAGTCATGCTAAGCTGAGGCTTGTTCACAACAAGTAAAAATCCGAAACTCTGATGCTGCCATCTATTGTTTCTGAAGACACCAAGAGATATCCCATCGAGTATATCTTCTATCCATAGGAATGTCAAGCTGGCTCCCAAGTAGGTGTTTCCTGAGTATCAATCAAGTTCCTGAGATGTTCCAGTCAGATAGCCCCTTGTCAATACAAAAGACAATTTGATTTACACTGTTGAGAATGCTTGAAAGAAGCTGAACTGAGGGTATAAAAATCTGTAAAAGAAGCAGCAGTGTGCTGACACCACCTGCTTTCTTCTGGAGAGGCTGCAGGAGGAAGTTCATCTCCCTTCAAGGGTCATGCTGAGAACTTTGACCTGTCAGCTTTGCAACCCGAGTGCCTTGGACTGGTGAGATCCCAGCTCTCGCTCTCTCTCTCTAAGCACAGATTTCTGAACTTGAACCGTATTACTTAAGCTTGAGCTAAGTTTCCCCAAATACTTAGTGAAACCAGGGTATAGTGTGACTGTTTGTGTTTGTTTTTCCTTTACATGTCTATTACTGCTAGTGCCATTGTATATTTCATCTACTTAGCAATAAATAACTTTTATAGTCAAACTGGTGGTAACTAGGTATATTTTGCCTTCTTTACTTCTCTTTTCCCACTTGCTCTGCAGCAACGCCCCCTTTACCTAAGCTAAAGATCCCTGTGAAGCCCAGAAATACTGTGGGGTCTGCTCATCAAGAAGCTAAAAGATTGGGCCATGCTGAGTTTGAAACACATAAGGGGATCAGCTTGTACAGGCTGATTGACCCAGCTTGGCTTAGATGTGCGCTAATGAACTGAATGCTGGCCCATGAGGGTGTCATCTGGACACCCAGCCAGATTCAGAGGTATTCTGACTGTAGTTTATTGTTGCTGTGATGAACTGATTCTTGGCATATGAGGGTGTCAGCCTGTCCATGCTGATCAACCCAGCCAGGTCAGGCATGTCACGTTAATCTGTGTGTGTTTGTGTATATGACTGATTTGGGGACTGGAGGAACCCAGCCCCACTGAATTGAGTCCTTCAGGATAGCTCCATTGGGGGGTGAGGGCTTGCAGAAGGGAGAGATACAGCTCCGTATAGAAACACAAGTAACACAAGCAGCACATTGATAGAATTACCAAGACCCTAGCCCTAATAAATGAGCACACCCCAAAGTAGCAGGCAAATCTGGTAACAACAGCTGGTATCATTAGATATCCTAGTAATGGGCAACATATAAAACCTAGATACATTAGACTAGCTATTCCTAGGATTAATAGCTAGTGTCTAATAATTAAATGCAGCCTTTGAGAAAAAGAAGTTTGTGTTACCATTGACTTTAATGAGTGCAGCTGGACCTGTGACTAATATTAATGTGTCAGATTAACAATACAGGTTATAGAAATGAAGGCCTCCAAGATTCCTGTATTGGAAGACCACCATGGCTTTGTTATGAGATTGGTGTTTCTTTTTTAACTGTGTCTTTTCCCTTAATCCATTTTTAGTCTTGACACTTCATGTTTACATAGTAATTAAAATTCAAAAGATTTTTTTTTTAGGTCCCTGGGGCCATTAGGATATTCTTTCCTTCTGGTTAAATTAAACTGATAGTGCCATCTTAATAATCTCCTGTAGATCAGGTATGGATAGTTCGCATATAACTGTATTTTGAGCTAGAAAGAATGTCTGCCTGCCCCACCCTTTGTCTTCTCAGAAGAATGTTTAACATTATGGCTAAAACCCAGAAGAGAGAGAGGGAGATTTTGAAGTAATTGCAAACTGCAGGAAAATTTAGAAAATGCAGTGTTAGCACTAATATTTACTCTATGCTGTTTCTTCTCTGAGTGATTATGAACTGAAGTGAAAAATAAAATGTAAACCGTCACAAACCTCAACATCTATAATTAAGAACAGCATTTGACAAGATTACTTTTTCCAGCTGACAAATAAATGTCACTTTTAAAGGAATGTTACACAAAGAGTGATAAAAACAAGCAAGGGGGCAAAAATTGCTCTGTCTTCATCAGTAATATATGAGGAGGGGGAGTTTGATAAGTACTTACAATGACTGCAATGTTGATTTGGCATACAGATCAAAAGACTGACAGACTTAATTTACATTTCTGTGTAATGCAAACAATGACATGTACAAGCTAATCTGAGCAGCTTTCAGTAAGTAATTGAAGGTAGTGCCAACAGAGAGACTTTAAGAAGTAGGTGTGTGCCATTCAACTGTTACTAGAAAGACTAGTTTGCAAAGCACATAGTATTGCTATCCTATTGAGTTTCCTGTTTCAACCTTGTCTCTCTCTTTTATCTTATTTTGAAAAGGGACTTTTGCATCATGTCAGTAGAAATGGCACAGTACAAATATACAAGTTCAGAGACTGTAAAAGAATATCAGGCATCAGTTTGATTTCTCAGCATTACCTTTGAATTTTTGCAGCAGCTAATATCAGTCTACTGAGACCTTTTGCATACTAGCATATATACTGGTACATATCTGAAAATGCATCTGCAGATGAAAAAAGGTGACTGCATTCAGTCATAGGCAACACATTTTCTGGCTTGTTTGGAAATTAGCTGTAGCATTTCTTTTTAGTAATTGCATACTTCATGCATTATTCCAATTAACCTAGTACAATTCTGTTTTTAAATACAGTACACTTCCAACTAGTACTGGAGCAAATGATAGCACTATAATAAATTGTGGTAGGTCAACATAATGCCTTCATTTTCCAGATATTTGAATTGAAGTCACTTTCTCTTAAAATGTTTATAAGTATTTCAGATTACTAATACATTTTCCTGTTACATCCTATAAAAACATTGTCACCATATTATTTAAGTTGAAGTCAGTGGCAATATGGATTTCAAAACAGTATACCCAGAATCCTTCCTTCACTATGATATCTTTTCTTAAATTTGATACCAGATCAGCTATATTAGTTCTCTATTCAAAATTCTCCCTTCAGCTTATGGCTACAAAAACTGTCAGGAGCCAGATTATTTATGGTCTCATGCCTTTAGTAAATGTGCCCCAATTTGCCTCAGTACTAAACTGTATGGTTCAGTTTTTGTCCTTTTACAAATACTGGGGGGAGGGAGGGATAAGAAAAGGAGGCTCTCTTTTACTTGATATTGCAGATAAATACAAGTGGACAGTTTGAAAATATCTGCCTAAATTTCCTTTATAACCCCATCTTTCTTTATATTCAATCTACATCCTAGGCAGAAAGCAATAACTATTGTAAAGGCAGCAGGATTGCCAACCCAAGACTATTTTTTTTACTGATCATCTGCAAAGTTTTTACTGAAAACCAAACATTTTTACTGACATATTTTTACATGATATAAAATGTAAACTTACTGCCAGACACTGGACAAGGGCCAGGTTCAAACCATAGTAAAGAAAAAGTTTGGAGATTATCAGTAAAATAAATACATAAATAAATAAAAATAATTAAAAAATTATTGGATTGATAACGCCACTTGATAGCAGCCAAGGTTTTACACCATGTTGCCCCCTTCCTAGGACTACCCTACTCACCCACAAACCCTAGTGTCCCCAACTTCACCCTGCATCATGCTTCCTACTTCTTCCTACCCTAAGCCCCACTCCCCCTGTCCCCACAAAGATCCTCCAAAGAAAGACCACTGTGGGTGCTTACAGCTGTAAAAAAAAAAATAAAAAAATAAAAAAACTCCAAAAAAATGACACTTTACTTTAAACTCTGCATGACCCTGCACCAAGCCCAGCACATACCCAGAAGAGGCATCATGTTAGTTGAACCCAGCTCACCCAACATCTGTATAAATCAGGCACTTTAGTGGGGCTTTGTGGTGCCTTTTATCTAATAGCTGGTTGAATCAGCTATTAGATAAAAGTGCCAAAAAACCCAGCAGAATTGTCTGATCTACATAGATGCTGTGGAGCCGGGTCAAACTAGTGTGCTGCTTCTTCCAGTAAAGACCATTTGGGTTTTTTTGTCCCACATCTGTTAGTGCCCATACTGTCTACCTTCCATCCAGCAGCACTTAGGTCCACTTCTGGTTCCACCAGGGAACAAGCAGGGGGCGCCCCCAATGACTCCCTGGATCGGTGACTGGTGCCTCCTGGGTCTGGGGGGATCACCTGGGGTCCCTCCTATGGCTGATTGCCAAGCCAGGGGGGGTGTAGGTTCCCCCCTGCACACTTCCCAGTGGAGTCAGAAGTACTTCCAATCCACTTCTGGGTTTGCCACCAAGCATACAGTGTGGGGGGCTGTGGGATGCTCCATCTGCCCCACTATCGCAGCATTCATGAGCTGCACCTGGTACCTTAAGGTATGTAGAAAAAACATTTAAAGCTGTGTCTATGGCCGAATCGTTGATTCTCTGAATCATCATTGAATCTTCAGATTCGGATTTGGCTGAATCAAATAGGGGACAGTGATCCAAATCAACTAATCGAATCACCGTCCCCGATTTGGGCTGAATCCAAACCTGAATCAAATATGGCCCATTTCATAATCCCCTACCAAGAACCTAAAACCAAAACATTTTCTTTTTTTGGCCAAAATCTGGAATATTTGGAATTCCAAATATTCTATTTGGAAGTGCTGCTATGGCACCCCATGCAAGTTTTATTTCAGATGCTATGGACAAGTCTCACCATTAATCCCACAATTCCATGCAGGCATGGGATTCCCCTGATGTATCACAGAGGCCATGAGGTCTGTGTTGTACCAGTGGCACCCACTCTGGCTGGGGAGCCCAGAAGAGAATGGGAGCCATGAGACACTCATAGTGGAGCTTCTATGAGGCATCAGAGCAGTATTTCTTCATTGAAATAGTTTAAATTATGGCCAAAATAATTTTAGAGTTTCTCTGAGAGACAGAGAGAACATTTTCTCCAGGGAAAGTCTCCATACACATATATTTGAACATAAATATGGATACACATATTTGGACATTATGTCCTATAATGGACATAAATTGAACAAGTGTCCTGGTTTGGGTACTACAGAAATTATAATCTATGTAGAACCCAGCCAGTTCTTTCCAGAACATACTACCATAATCAAGTCTGAAAGCAAGCAAAGCATAAATTGTCATGCTGGCATTTAACAAAGACAGCAGGGGACAGAGTAAAAAACAAATTACTAAAATGGTAGCACAGTATCTAACCACATGGTGTTAACAAGGAAAAACTGGGGTGGAAATCATGCCTAATTATACCCCCCACCCCCAGAACATTATACATTGCAGAAGAAAAGGAACCCCTTACTATCCATGACTAAATTCAGCTGTGGCATAAGTGGGGGCAATTTCTATATAAGTCAATTAAAGAGCAATTTCTGTTTATCTCTACACTAAAATTAGCCCTGAGATTCTAGCTGGGAAAGGAGGAATTTTCAACATTTATTATTTAAAATTATTTTTTACATTCAATGTCTTTTTATACAATGATACAAGAAGTCAATAGAGGGGTAATGCCAGAGGGAACTTAGAATCATAAACATACCAAGAAATATTCACTCTGTCATCAACACACGCATTATATATGTATGAAATGAGCAAACAAAAACCGCTCAGACCTTGAATACTTAAATAAGATTAAACAGTCTCATATTTATTATTATTTAATATTCATAGTACAATTTAGAAACCCCAATCCAGCTAAGGGTCCTATTATAATAAGCACTTTACAGAAACAGAGGCACCTATAGAGGTCATTAGAGGTACCTAATGACTTTGTAATATAAGGAAATAAGAAAACTGAGTAATTAATGCATGATAGCTTAGCTATGTTTCTCAATGAAAACCCCATGACCTGAAGTGTTGAAAGATGATGGTGAGTCCAAGAGTTTCATCCTAACTTTGGTTACATGATATGCATCATTACACATCTAAAAAAATACACAGAACTATACATCTTTGCAGTATAATTTACATGTCTGGGGAAGCATGTAATTGTCTGTGCATAGTAAATGGCCATCCTAGGGTGTACACAGTTAAAACTTAAAATGGTGTAGTGTACCCTAATAGGAGTGACTAGGCCTGTGCAAAATGCCTAGTATTTGCTTCGGATTCAGATTTAGCCGATTCAAGGGACAGTGATTCAATCTGGTGATTCGAATCACTGTCCTGAATTGATTTGGCAGAATCTGATTCAGCGGTTGGCCACCACCGAATTGGCCAAATTTTCAAATTATCCCCATCCCCCTGCCTGGTCTCCCAGCCCTGTCAATGGCTGTCCCACCCAGCCCCAGCTCCCCGCTCTTTGAAAAAAAACGCCCGGCACTCACCAGATTCTGCCAGGTGGCTGGAGTGGGTGGGGAATCCCTACTGCTCCCACTTCCCCACGCTGCATGGGGGGCTCTGTCATGAGCCCCCAGTAGCCCTGAGGCTGCTGCACCAGCCGGCAAGTGGGGGATTTTTGTTTTTTTATAGAGCTGGCAGCAGGGACAGGCAGGGCAGCCATGGTGGGGGGCTGGGAAAGCAGGCAGGGCCAGGGGCTTTGTGGTAGAGCCCCCCATGCAGCTTGGGGCAATGGAGGTCAGCGAGGATTGCCCCCTACCACCTGGCAGCAGTTGATAAGTAGGGGCTTTTTTTTAAAGAGCCAGGAGGTGGGGCCAGGTGGGGCAGCCATGGGGTGGAGCTGGGGCAGTGGGCAGGGGTCGGGTCGCCCAGGGGGGCTGGGGGAGTCGGCAGGGGATGGGGCCTGGCAGGGTTGCCCCCATGGTCCCTTATCCCTTCCTCCAGCCCCCACTCCCCTGCCCCCTACTTACCAGCATGGAGTCCAGGTCCAGCTCCCTGCAGCAGTGAGCAGGAACTGCCCAAATCTCCGAAGCTCTCCAAACCTTTTTTGAATTGATTCAGAGAGTTTCAAATAAATTCAGACCTTTTAATTGGTCTCCTGATTCTATTTGGTTTTGGAGATTCAGTCACAGAATTGGGCTGAATCGCCTCCAAATCGAATCGGCATCTGAAGCTTCATACAGCCCTAAAAGACGCATACACACATTCAAATGATCAGAAAGAATTCTGCCAGGTTTGTTTTCCTGGCAGAAAACCTTACCAAGAGATGCCTGAACAGACATTCAAGTGTTGAGTCCTTGAAGAGCAGAGTGCTTGTAGTGCTAATGCTGCACAGCCAGGGGGACCCTGTACACATATTCTGTGTGCTCTGCAAGCTCCCTCAGTCTGGAGATAGAGTGGAAGCAGTGGCAGCCCTGAATTGTTGACCCAGACTGCTCCGGCTCAGCCTGTGTCTCACTGCAGCACAATGTATGACTGTATTCTGCTTGCTACTCAGCTGAAGCAGCAGAGTCCACAAGTGACACACTGTGTTCTTCTCTCAGAAGAGAATGTGTACAGACATTTGCTATCCCAGAAGGAGAAATTCTCCTGAGAGTTATTCAACCCTGCTTGTTCCCAGGTTATTTTTCTCCTGGAGTGGATATTTTTGCTCTCCCAGAAGTAAATGAATGTCTGTATATGACCAGAGTTTTAGCCCTAATTCTTTCAGAGTAATTATTTGCTAGACTTGGCAGAGTTACTACAGTTTATTGGTTTGTATTTTCTGTCCATTACTTTTTACATTGGTGTAAATGTTTTGCCCATCCATGCCTTTAGTAGTAGTAAAATTTGTCACAAAGCTAGTTTTCTGACACAACACATACTGACACAATAATCCCAGGTAACCCTGGAACAGAATGTTTCCTTTCAATTTGAGAAGGTCCATCTTCATATTTAGAGATCAATTCAATTAATTTGAAACAAAACATTTAGAGCTTATTTGTAAAACTGATTCCCAATTTGCCAGACCAAAACATTTTCCAGATTTTTTTAAACAAATCGGAATTCTGAATAAGTAAATTTGAGGAATAACCTAATGTAAATAATTTCTGAGTAAATGTTGATTGCTCCTCATTTTAGTAAAGTAAGAATATAGGTTAGAATTTAAATGGAGTTTACAATAGTTGTAATAAAAGCCAGTCTATAATCTTTGAAGAGTCCTATGGAAGTCAAATGGTCCATCAGTTCACTTCTACTAGGCAATATCTGCATTTGATATGTGAAACCTTTAAATGAAAAGTTGTAGACAGCCTCTAGGTCATAAAGGGAGAAGTGAAATAAAAATTATGGATCAGTAAAATTATTAAACATCACCTAATATGGGAAATAACCATGGGAGCTTGAAAGTCTGCTTTATAGATGACACCTGCTATGAGAACTGCCCAAGTGCATAGACAGACACTGATCAGGAGACAGAGCATCCATCCTTTTTTGTGTTAGAGAAATGATTACATGTTTAATCTGTTCTTTCCCTTTCTCCCAAGACAGTATCCTAAACAGAAGGCTATGGGCCAGGCCCTCTCTACATTTCTTGTTGAAGCTGATCCACCATGTGGCAAGGAATACAAAATCCACGGAGTCAGATGAAAGACATGCAAGAGAGAAGATGCCTCTGTAGCTTGATGAGGAAGGCACTCCTCTGGGAGGAAGACAGTCTTGCTTTGTTGTCCTGTCTCTCAGGATTATTTTTTATCCAATGACTATGTAACCTGGGCGGCAGCCCAATAGTTGCCACTCTTGCCCAATATAAGGGATGTTGTGGTGAGAGTGGGGCAGGGCTTCTGGCCAGCACCAATTTACTTTCCAGCCCGTCCCTGCTCTCCACAGAGCAGCCCGTGGTCCCAAGAAGGTCTAACACTTAACTGATTTAACTATTTACACTTTATTTACAAAAGAAGAAGAATAGGAAAGGTTATTTACAAGTGAACTTAAATGGCATAATCAGAATCACAAAACAAACCAGAATGTATTAGTCAACCCTTGACTCAAGAACCGCAGGTAGGGTAACTGGCAGTTTTCAGCCACTGCGGAGATGCTACCACAAGGAAGCAAGGTGGTCACTCCCAGCAGCTCCAAGAGGCTTCCCAATAAGCGACAGACAGCAACAAGTTAAGCTCTTCTGGTCTGCAGCAATTAAACTGTATCAAACCCCAAGCCCCCAAAGAGGCTGAAGGGTGACCCTCCATGGAAATCAAAAAGGCAAGCAACAGAGTAGGCTCCTGCAGCAATCGGCATGACCCAAGCACAAAGCTCAGAGACTCTATCCAATGACAATCAGCTACACAATAAGGGACAGGACTGAGTCCCCTCTGGGGCAGTCAGTGGCAGAGAGTCAGCAGCACAGGCAGCTCCCAGGGGTCATTGCTCTAAACCCCTGCTCCAGATGAGTGGTCGGGCACCCCACATGCCTTGTGGCTCATCAGCCCTGCTCCAAGTGTCAGCCTGTACCCTGAGCTTCCAGGGACCCTCATCCTGGTACTCTGCTGCTCCTCAGGATCCCAGTGCCTTGCCTGCTGCTGTCTTGTTTCCCCAGGGAAGGTAAGGGGTTTCCTCAACTCACCGGCCCAGCTCCCTGCTCCGGATAAGGATGCCGCCTGTGCTCCTGACTGCTGCTGCTGCTTCTTCGCAATGGAGTGGGGGGCTGACTGCCACCCCTAGCCTCCGGGATGCCTGGCACGTCCAGCACACTGCGATGGGGCCTTGGGGCACCAGCTCTCTGCCCCAAGCCCTGGCCACTGCTCCCTCTCTGCTGCAGGGCTGGAGGCACGGCCGACTGCCGTTGCCTTCTTCTCCCAGGGCCTGAGGCTCTTCAGAGGAGTCTCTCTGCTCCCTCTGTTGGGTCAGCTCACCTCAGCTCTTCTTAGGCCTCCTGCATCATTCCTCGGAGTCACTGATAGCAGCCCCCACAAGTCAGTTTGGCTGCTGCTTTTCTCTACTCTGGCAGTCCCTCCCTGGCTTGCAAACCAGTCAACCAGGGCTCAAGGTGGCAAGCCCCCAACTCCAGCCATCCCCCTTCCATGAGAATGAGGGGTTTGAAACCCCCTTTTTTTGATCAGCTTCTCCTTTCCACAGGGCAGGGCACCCCTGCTGCACCCTTGGAGTCACTCAGAGTTCACCGGCACTGTTTCTAGCCTAGGGTAGTATCTCAGGCCAATCTGGTGAGCCCACATTGGCAATCTGTTACAACTATTTCAAGTAAAAGGCATAACTAGTGCCAAGAGCCAGGACAACAAACCAGGACTCTCCTATCTTAGCTGAGTGCACAAAACTTTAAGTCCTATGCTTTCTCTGGCTTGCTCTCCTAGCCCTGTGAGTCTTGCATTCCTAGCTGCTCAGTTGCAAAGTTTCAACAGGAGGAGAGGTGAGTCCCTTCACCCAGCCCTAGTGGTTAAGGTACTCTCCTGGGAGTTGTGGTATAAGAGCTTAAATCTCCTCAGGTTAAGGACCCAGACTCATACTTCCCAGACAGCACTCAAAATATTAAGCTATTATATCAAAGATGGGCAGAAGTATCCTGTGTTCTTCCAGTGGGCATTTTATAAACAGGAGATCCTGATCAGGACTCTAGGCTTTGGCTTCCAAGTGTTCAGAGCATAAAAAAAAGTGAAAAAAATGTGCCTATGGACACAGATACAAATACTATTATGCAGAAAGAGTAAATTAGTTTCAGAGGTCTGTAGCTAATGAACTCTGGTAGGAGAAGTGCTAGTCAAATCAGATGCCAATATAAGGACTCAAGTTTTTCAAGGAGGAAAAACTTCCCACCAAATACAAATCAGGAACTGGAGCTGATACTCTGTTGGTCTGAGAAGAAAGTGAAACCTCCTGAAAGACTTCCAAAAACTAAAGTGAGTTATAAAGACTCACTTCAGAGTGGCATGCTAGTAACCTCTCCATTGTAGATGGATGTGAATTGATTTTTGCACTAATTGATATTTGTACTTATTGTTAAGAGGGACAATATAGTGGTAGAAGACAGAAGTTGTAATTTGAAAATGCTCCCTTACTTGGAAGACTAAAGAGGCTGGGAATTGGGAAATGGTCCCTCAGGTCCTTGGTTGCAAGAGACAGATCAAAGGCCTGCACAGCCTCATCTACTGCTCTACAAATAAAATTTGTTTTTTAGTTCTTCTGATTACTGTACACCAGCATTTACTGAACACAAGTGATAATTGTAATGATCATTATAGTGTGAAGGAAGAATTTCAGGAATAGGGTAAATTATAGTATGCCATAAATCCCCTCTAATCTTGGCTTTCAAATAATGCCCTAACCTTGCCCAACTCATCAGAAGCAAACTCCATACTGTTCAATAGACGTCACATGGTACACAGAAGGTGAATCTACATGAAACGCTACTGCACAGTCATTACTGCAGATTTATTTAGTACTTGTTTATACCTGGGTTACTGTGCGTTTGCAACAGCGAATACCATTTTTGTGATGCTACTGCACAATAGCGTAATGCTACTGAGGAGTAGCATCATGTCACAGTTTTTGCCATGCATTGCTACTGTACTGTGGTACTGAGCTACTGCTCAGTCACCATCTCATGTAGGCACACCAAGTCTTGCCTTAACAATAGCTGGAAAACTAGTTAACACATCTCCGCTGGTACAACAATCAACACCCCTCTGTTCCCCACTAACACAAACTCAATGGAATTCATGATTCCTAAAATGTTATATATGTGCTCTAGTGTACCAAATATCCTCACAGGAATTACACAGATGAAACAAAACAGCAACCATGCATGAAAATGAAAAAAGAAAAAATATAAAAGAACAAGAGATACACAAATGCCAGTAGAAACATATTTTTCACAGAACAACGACTTCCTTTCTCATCAAAATATTGGAGCCTGACAAAGATTAACAAATGTGTCTCTATGACCTCCCTGTGAGGTTTGGAAGCATGACCTCATTTTATGGAGCAGGTGCAGGCAGACTGGTTGACTGCCCAAAATCACATGGGAAATCCATGGCAAAGCCAGGTATGGAAGCATAGACTGAGCTCTGGTCCAGTGACCCCTTAGACATCTTTCCTGCTACACAGCAGGATTAACTTGAAGACCACACAGCAATGGCCATTCTTGAAAATTCAACCTCTTTCACAAGCTTAGGTGGGGTAGCAAGCCAGCCACCCAGTGAGTCAGCAAAACCCTCTGATCATGCTCAGAACTTTGCTGTCTGCAAGCTCCAACCAACACCTGGGAATCTTGACTGGTTCAAGCTTCATGGAGTGGTAAGACCTTCTCTCTCTCTTTCTCTTTCTCTGACTCCAGGAACCTGACTTTCACTCTCTTGCTCCAAGCACAGCTTTCTAAACCCAACTTTCACTTTCTTACTCCAGGCACAGCTTTCTAAACCTGACTTTTGCTAATCAAACTTGAGCTAGACTTCCCCAAATACCTAATTGAAACTATGTAATATTTTAACTGTTTTATTTGTCTCTCTTGTATGGTTATTACTACTGGTATCACCATAAGTTCATATACCTGGCAAAAGATATCTTTTATAGTCAAGCTGGTTGCTATGCTCTCTCTCTGAACCTCACTTACTCTTTCTTCCCCTTGACCTCCCCATTTGCTCTGCAGCAATGCTTCTTCTATCTAAGCCAAAGATTCCTGTAATGCCTACATTGGGGTCTGCTCATCAAGGGAGTTACTACTAGGACCATTGTGACAAGAGATTGGGACATGCTGAGTTTTGAGGTGCATGAGGGTATCAGCTGAAAGTGCTGATCAAACCCAGTCTGCTCAGATGTACTCGGTGTGTGTGTATGTGTTTTTCTCTGCATTTATTATTTTCCTGCTGAAATAAGGGATGAACTGAGTTCCAGGCACATGAGAGTGTCAGCCTGTCAATGCTGAATAACCTGGCCAGACTCAGCTGGGTTCTGTTAACCTGTGTGCTTGTGTCTGACTGCATTTCACTGTTGCCCCGATGAACTGAGTTCAAAGCATATGAGGGTGTTAGCCTGTCAATGCTGAATAATCTGGCCTGGCTCAGGCATGTCCTATTAATCTCTGGCCGTTTGTTTGTGCCTATGTGTGCTTGACTGATTTGGTGGTTGGAGGAACCCAGCCCCATTGAACCTGAGTCTTGCAAGATAGCTCCATTGGAGGTAAGGACTTGCAGAAGAGAGAGATACAGCTCCATATAGAAACACAAGTAACACAAACAGCACATTGATAGAATTACAGACACCCCATAAATGTACCTCTAATAAATGAGCACACCTCAAAGTGACAGGCAAATCTGGTAACACAGGTTACTGCAGGTTGGGAGGTGAGGGGCACTGGCAGGGCCAATGGTCTCTGGATCAGGAGTGAGGAGCCAGAGCAGGGCTGGGGGTCTGTGGCTTGGGAGTGAGGGGCAATAGAATGGGCAGGACCAGGGCACTATCATATTGCTGTCCCTCACAATCATATACCCCTTTACCCCTGTGCGCAACAAGTGCTCTCTTTTTTGGAACTGGAAATATGGTAACCCTACTTAATAGAGCAGAAGAATCATGTCCCTTGATTTGCAAGTGACACTCCTGTTAATACAACTCAGTATACTGTTGGCCCTTTTTGCAGCAAGATCACACTGGTGGCTCACATTCACTTCCCCAGGTCCTTCTCCACAGTACTGCAACATAGCCACTCAGTCCCCAGTCTATATTTATGCATGCAATTATTTTGTCTCAAGTGCAGGACTCTGCACTTGTTCTTGATGAATTTCATATGATTGACTGTGGACCATTTTTCCAATCTACCCAGGTCATTCTGGATCCTAGCCGTACACTTCAGAGTGTCTGCAACTCCACTGAATGTGGTGTCATCTGCAAATTTGCTAAACATGCATTAAATCCCATTGTCCCAATCATTATTGAAGATATTGACCAATTTGGAGCCCAGAACAAACCTCTGAGGATCCCTACTTGATATCTCCTCCCACCTAGACATTGAGCACAGTGATCCAGCCAATTATATATCCACCTTACAATACTTTCATCTGGCCTGTATTTCCTTATTTTGTTAATGAGAATATTATCGTGTTAAGGAAATTATATTATGCAGATTAAATCTGTCAAATCCATCACTTATCTCTGTCTTTTGTAACCAGCCCTGATCTTACACTGGTTTTACACTGGTACAAATCCATTGATGCCACTGGATTGTGTCAGCATTAGATCAGGCATAGGCCCTTATTTTATTTTTGCAGTCCATGCCAGAAAGAGGTAGGGAAGTTTTCCACCTCCCCCACATCCAGCAGCTGCTTGTTTACTATGTCAGTTTAACTTCTTTTTTTATTTTTTTGGTAAATGTCTATTTGTCCAAGGTTTTGATGTTAATCAGTGTAATACAACATCATTCCATTTCCCCTTTTGCAATCATATTCTAACAATTGCAACCAGATGTTCTTTTCATTACAACCTTGTTCCTTTTTCCATAAGGTTTCAGTGTTTTACTGTTAAATGCATTCTTCACTTTCTTTTCTATTTCCCAGGATCTTTAATGCTTTCATAATCTATTGCATCCTGACATCCTGCATCATCACAAATGTGATGTTTGATCACCCCTAATTGTTTGCGTTTGTGATCTTTTTCTGTGCATCTTTTCCTGGAGCTAGGACAGTCCAATATGCTACAAAGCATTTGTCTGTCTAAAGGTATTTAAGAATCATTAAGCACCAGGTGGAGTGCGGGGGGGGCGGGGGGGGTTGGAATTCAAGCAGATGAAAATGTATCAATTTCAGTATCTGAACTTTAAAGACTTACTTGATCCTTTTCTTTCAGAGATTCAACACATATTGAGGGAAGATACAGTTCATATATTCAGCATTCTGCTCTTCGTCTGTGGGGACATTTTCCTTGTAAGGGAGCTTTGCATTTCATTTTTTGTGATAAAATACAGATAATGTTGCATCTAAGGAAATGTTTCTACAGTGGATGCAAAAGGAAATGTTATAACCAAAGTCTCCACATCATATGCTGCTCAGGGACACCCAGGACAAGCTGCATAGTTATGGTAGTAACAGAAAAATTAATCTAATTCATGGGAGGGGGGGGGAAATAAGAACAGAGGGCCAAATTCTGTCCCCAGATATGAGGGACAAGTAGTCCCACAGCACAGCTCGACTCAAAGCAGAGCCACAAAGTAGTCATAGTGAAGGACCAGTCAGAATAAAATTTGTCCAGATGATTTTACTATCTAATCATTCCTAAATTGCAAATGCAGTCTGTGTTTGCCTTCACAAGTTCTGAAATAAGAAATACTAAGACAAGAGCTAACTCTCCATTAGTGTGTATTTCCCAGCTAATAGCAATCAAACAATTGCTATACTTTCCCTAAAGGAGCTTCTTAGCTTATTAGTATGAGTTTTAAGGTAATAAATAGCAAGGAGATTTCAAAATTAGTACAGTATCCAATCTGATTATAAGACTCTTCCCTATATGACATATCAACATAATATGATAAATCTTCTTAGCAAATTATGTTTTAATTACTATTAGGTCCCTGTTCTATAATCTGACTCACATAGGTGAATGGTACACAATCTTTTCTGGCTGCAAATTGAAATTGTTGCTCTGTGGAGTCAGGCCAACTCTCAGGATCTCAAAATTGTGCTGTTAGATGGGAGGGTGCAATACAATTGCACATATACAAACACACAAATCTATTAGGTGTATACACACAGACACTACCAACTCAGGCACATACACATCCAAGATTACCAGCATAGGCACATGCATATCTGTCACCAATTCAAGCACATACACACAGCAAAAATTAGACAACAATCGATTGTCAGTATCCACACATGAATCCCTAATTTGTATATCACACACATGATGACATATATTCACCAGTTCACACACATACCACCCACCTACACATACACACAGGTGAGTTCCTAACTTGGATGGTATGGTGTGTGTATGTCTGTGCTTGGGATACTTGGGGGGAAGGTTAAGGTGAGAGAGTGAAAGTTGCCAGGACCAGGATTAGAGCTGGTAGACTATAGAGAAGCTGGGCTGAGGAACTGAGGCTTGGGGTTACTTAAGGTCAAGTGGCCCCAAGATTACTCAAGTTCACTGGTGCTGGGGTGGAAGCAAGGGCAAAAACCCCAGTGGCAAGAAGAAGACAGCCAGGAAAGAGCGAGGCAGAAGGAGATTGGCACTGGAAACTGAGGCAAAAAGCTGGGAGATCAGGGAGCAGATAAGTGGTGGCAAGAAGGAAGCAGTCAGGAAATGGACAAAAACCCAACTCAGAGTTTCAAAGTAACAGATTTATTAAACAGTCAACACACTACATAGCTCCATGAAGTTATTGGTTCCTACATACACACACACACAAGCAAGCACTCACAATGGTAGCAGGAGAAAGAGACCCAGTGGAAGGGTTGGAGTCCATGTAGGGAAGAGAAACAGAGTCCAAGACCTTTGCTTGGGGAAGGAAGGTGGGTGATAGTTACCTATCCTGGGCTATGAGTTGATCCTCAATGGCCAGTCAGGGTCTTCTCCATCAAGCTGTTGTCCAGAGGGTGGGGGGTCTCCGGCAGGTCCTCTGGGTAGGTAGGTGGTGTGGTATGGTGCTGGTCTAGATGGAAAGGGCATCCCACTTAGTCTGTCTTCACTGACACCTTTTATAGGGGCAGACCTTCTATGACCCTAGTGGCAGTGGGCATGCCCAGGCAAAGGTCAGCCCCTGATGTACTGAGCATGTGCATTCCAGGTGAGGACATGCAGTTTCAAGTGTCTGTAATGTTGGCTGGTTTCTTCAGCAGTCTTTGTCTTCCAAATCTTGAGGCAGGGATGGTCAGTTCAGGGTGATGTTTGGGTCCTCCAGTTGATGGTTCAGTCATTCAGAGGGAGCTATTTTTAGATCTACTGCCATTGTCTCTCAAGCACCCTCATTCATCCCCATTCATTCAGGAACCAAGTTACATAGGAGGGGTAGGTATGAGTCATAGGTTACAACATACTTTTACAACAGGGCATAGGGACCAGATGGGAACAAGATGGGAACCCTACACACAAAAAGGCTACTTGACATCACTCATGCCAACCCACATTGCAGGCCTAAATCATACAATGTTAATATGAAACAATAAAAATCAACACACAGATGATAGGAATACAATATAATACAATATAAAACAGTAAAAATCAATGCAAACATAACAAAATACTATTTACAATATAAAAAGGGGCTTATTACAATAATAGCATACAAAAACTTAGCTTACCTAGTAGTACTTGTAATCACTTATAAGAGATAGAGAGGGCAGAGAGAAAGTCAGAAATAGTTAGGGGAAGGGGAGGGAGTGTATTTTTAAATTAAAAAAAAAAAGAAATACTGGGGGTTTTGCTACAGAATGATGCACCTAAGTTAGAGGTGGACACTAAGATCTACTTGCATTCAATGTTTTTCTTTGTGGCACCATAGAAAAAGTCTGGCAAACAGCACTTCTCCCCATGGCAGCATGGGGAGAGTACCAATAGCCAAACTCCCATTCTCTGAACATCACTGAAGCCCCACATCTCTGGGCTGGATCTAGCCCACAGGTTGTAGGTTGCTGACCCTTGACACAGGCAATGCCTTGTGCCGAGTTTGACCTGAATGAAGTTGGAATGAATTAATGAAGACCCATGCCAACACAAGTGTTCCTCCATACAGATCAGAAATTTAACTAAAATGAATGCATGGCCAAACTCATAGTGAGCCAGTGATCAGCACTTGTCTGAAGGAACTAGCATGTGAATCAACAGGAAATTTGATAATGACATCTTATTTATCATATAATATATAATAATATAATATATAACATCATATAATGTTTAATATAATGTATAATAATATATATTATTATAATGTGATGCCAGGGCTGAAAGGAATATAGTACTGTGGAGCAGCTGGTAGACAAAGTACAGGCTTTTGTGTGGATTATATTGTTTACATGTTAGATTTCTTTTTATCCTTTGTTTAGGAGAAGTAACTTAACTAAAGATCATGAGTATACAGCTGAACATGTCTCTTCATATCTGAGTAATTTACTCAAATCTCTCTTTCAGAATTCCATTCCCATTTCAGCTTCTACAATTTCTTTGCTAAGAGGGATGACATTTAACGGGGTTCTTCAGATCATTTCCATAATGTGATATCCCTAATTATATTCAGCCCAGTGAGCACTTTCCTCTATCATTACAGGTAGCTTGATAAATGTAATTTGATATTTTTTTTAATTAGCAAAGCTTCTAATTTGGAGATGTAGACACACACAGGTTGGGAAACTGCTTTAATTAAATATTTAAGCTGTCAAAGGGTAAAAAAAAAACCTTTTTGTAAAAAGAGTTTGAAAATTAAATAGTTGTTCCTATATCATTTTTTTAAAACTGTATTGGTCACTTCTTGGGAGGGAATTTTAATGAGTGCTTTATTGGCAACACTTGAGAGTGGGATAATGGGTTAAAAAAAAGACTTAATTGAAGCTATTTGGTGGTAATAGTTAGAAAATGTCTTACTCAGAAAGGGCTTGGGACATCGTGTCAACAGTTTCCAGCCACTGGCAATAAGGTGGAGCCAGCTACTCTTACTGAGCCATCTTTGAAGCTGAGATATTTAGAATGGCATCCACAGGTGGTGGGAGAAAATATTATTGGGGGGGGCTGAGTAAATATTCATTGTGAGGGCTAATCCCCACCTCTACCTCCCCCAAGGCCATTGTGGGGCTGGCACACACGGTATTGGCCTGGCTGCATGCTGAGTAGTGCCTGGCACTGAGGGATGGTGACACCATGGTGCTGCTGCTGTCACTGACCACCACAAAATTAGTTTGGGGGAGCTAAGCCCCAGCTTTCCACTGCCTATGGTAGCATCCCTTCTGAAATTAAAAGGAGTTAAACTGAGAATTTAAGTTGATGCAGAACATATTTCTCTCTCTCCTATTTTCTCAGATGTGCCCTTGGGTGCAGTTTTCGTATCTACATGTTTGCAAAGACACCAACCTGTTACCAGTGCTCACACCAGAGTTTTGGGCATCTAACATGGAGCCTCAGACAACTTAGCCTTTTTTCTCAGTCAGGCTAAGCTGAACTTTTACAGAAATGATAATAAGTCAGGTGATTTTGTGACCTAGTTGCCAAAATCTCATTTATGATATGAGACACCCATGGTTCAAATGCTAAAAAGGCGTGGTTGGTAGAAATGGATGCTCTATCACTATCTGAAGGCAGAGAAGAAAAGATTGAATGAGTAGAGATGACACTGGACAGGGACTGAAGAGACATGTACTCAATTCCTTAAACTGAATTAAATTTCTTAAGGTTACAGATGGCTCATGTAACCTTGAACAAGTCACTTAATCCTTCCCGCCCCCCCCCTCTTTTAATTCTCCCCTGTTCAGTTGGTTTAGTGCTTCCCCACCTTGGTATTGTTTTGAAAATAAAATCCTCCAATTATTATGAAGTACTGAGATTCTACAGTTATAAGAGCTATGTAACATCCTAGATAGATGTTTTTTCTCTGAGAAATTAATATTATTTATTTTAAATTAGAATCAAGACAACTTGTTCAGCCAGGATAAATGAATAATAAAAGATAATTTGCCAATATCATAATTTTGAGTGCTATATAAAAAAGCCACCCAGTACTATAATGTGACTGAAAAATATGTATTAAGCCATTGTCTGCATAAACAGCTTCTAATCTTTCTTTCTTTCTCCCCCTTTCTCTATCAGGGCCAAAGTCTGCAGTCCTTTCTTAGGTATAGCTTCTTTTACAGTAAAATGGAGATTTGCCTAAGAAAGGATTCCAGGACTTGGCTACCACAGTAATATGGAAAAAATAGAGTAGAACATAGGAACACTAGCATTTAGGAGCTAATAATCCACATGCAAGCTTACGATTTACCACTAACTTAAATTGGAGGAAGGTCAAGCCACATATTAAAAACTGATATTAATTTCTAACATAGTGAAACAATCCTGTATTACAAACAGAGCAGTGGATGACATAAGCTGCAGTAGGAGGTCTTTTCCAATTCTAATTGTGATGATACTTTGTTTTCTGGCTTGATTAGTAAATGAAGAATAACACAGTGTAATTTATTAGTTTATTCATGGACTGAAAGTTCTCCAGAAATTTTCACAAATCTACATGATGTCCATGTTTTCAAATGATAGATTTTATATTTATAATTACATTAAAGATGCAGTCAGAGAAGTCATGTTGGCTAAACATCTGAGAAAGGTTAAGAGAGTAACTAAGTTATTTGAGCTAAATGTGGCAGTAATTTTTGCCTAACAAATTGGCTTTAGCTCTACTAAAGCTAAAAGTTTTTGGCTAAACCATGCCCCATTTGGAGATTAGCCGTTATAAATTCAGACAAAATGAAATCTAGAAATCTGTCTTTTTTGGAGACGAGCAAAATATCAAGCTGCTGCCAGCCCCTTAAAAGCAATGTTTTTGCTTATTTTAGTGGTCCACACTGCAGACCTGGGGACACAGGCCCTGATGGCCCAGTTGGCTCACATTTTGTTTTCATATATGAAAAATAAAGCCCGACTGGGCATAAAATTCTTCCGAAACAGATTATTCATATTTTGTGCCCGCTTGACATTCATTTTGTATAGCATCAGCTGCCAAACCAAAAATACATGTTTTTAGAATTTTTAAGCAGAAGCATGGGAGGATCTAGGATTTTGAAAAGTGGGGTGCAGATAGTACATTACATCATCACAAAACACAGCGTGCATTTTTCTCCAGTTAAAAAGAAACTAGAAGCTTCACTAATAAGTAGGTGCTTACAGCTATATCAGCCCATTTAAGACTGAAAAAAACCCTTTATTGGAATGTGCATTAATTTGCTATATCATATATTCTAACATTATAAAAGCCTACGTCTGTCTGTCAGTCAGAAAGTGGGGGAGCTGGGGCCAGCAGTGTTGGCCTTGGCTCCCCCACCCCACTTCCTGTAAGAGGAAAAACAGCAGCAGCATGGGGTGTTAGGTGGTGGTACTCCATCCCATTCCCCTCCCTTCCCTGTCATTCTTGATGGGCAACTGGCTAGTTATATATAAAAACACAGCAAGACAAGCAAAAATAATCCAAAGATATTGTTTCATTAGCCCTGGAATCATTACAGGTAAATGCATATGTGGTTTTCAGATATATAAAACATCTGGACAGTGCCTCAAATGCTTCTTTGAAAGTGATTTCCATACCTGACCTAATGTTCTCCTGAGTTAATGTTTTTAGCTAGAGTTAAAAAAAAGTCTGTGGGGTTATGAAATGGGAGATACATTACTAGGAGCAGCTAACAAGACAGCAGCACTGCAAAAGCAAAGATAGCTGGAGAAGTGGAACCACTGAAGATGATTTAAAAGAAAAGAGAGTTATTAACACCTGTGAACTAAAACGTTTAGATGGGCACAGACAGAAGTGACAATTTTCTACTGAACTGGCTGCAGAAAGTGGTCTACAGCTGTGTCCAAACAGAAGTGCATGGATGCAGACCACTTTAAAAGGGCCCAATCCCATGAAAATCTGAACCCTCATTGCATGAGGGTTCAAACAAACATGCTCCAAAACAGACCATGTTCTGTAACTTGTGTCTGTGGAGCTCCCAGTCTGCCACTCTTTTCAGAATGGGAGCGGGGAAAGGGTGTGGAGAGAGTTTGGTCTGGGACTTCTTCAGCTGGGACTGGAGGGTGGGGTGGGTGGATTGGACCCCTCACCCTCACCCTGGCAGCAGCTGGGGAACCCCAATAACCAGCTCCCTTTGCTCTCTTTCCCCCCTCCCATTCTGAAGACATGTCTGGGATGGGAGTGGGGCATGGCATTGCCACAGAGCCCAGGATGCAGGCTGGCAGCAAGCAGTTGGAATCCCTAACTCTCAGACCCAACAGCAAACTTCTGTTGGGTCTGGGGGATTTTTGCAACTCATATCACTTTCTGCAAAGAGCTATGAAATGCAGCACTGGAGCTGCTCTTCTGTCTGTACCCTTAATATCCCAACCTGCTCTGTTGTGTGAGAGAATGAAATTAGAAGCACCAAGACCTAGGCTGATCCTTCACCACTGAAAAAGAAGAAAAGTATGAATTCAGTCAAGCCATGAAACTCTTGTTCATAACTCAAAGCTACTCATAGGTTTGAGATTCTTTATAAACCCTAACCCATTCCTCCCCACTCAGTAACAGTGTCTGTTGGATAGACACGGCTATCTGTCCAGCTTAAGAAGGCCTCCAGGATCCTTCCCCCACCCCTGTCTTGTGGGCAATAGTGGCACCACGTGGCCCCCTCACCCCTTGCCCCACAGGTGGCACACAGGCCCACCACCACCACACAGCTGTGGGAGAGGTAGCTGCAGGGGCCCACGGGCCACAGTTCATAGCCCCAGTCTAAGAAATTTATCAGAAAGTTTAGAATGAGGAAGTTCAGGTCCAGTAAGCTATACACTGGTAATTTTTCAGCAAATGCAAAAATGAATGTGAGACTTGCAAAGATCCAAGTCCAAGAGAATAAAGTCTTCCAAGTTGCTAATTTATTTTCTTTTGATCCCTTCCAACCCTAGAAACTATGAATAAACATTACTGGGTTACTTCTGAAAGCATTAACATTGTTGTACATTGTTGTAGTCATAAATGGAGCATGTAACACAGGGTGCTCTGCTTCTGACTTCTTACAGATCCCTGAGCACAAAGAATGAGGAGCTCTCACAGGAGCCAAGTATCGTGTGGAGGGGCAGGCAGCTGGAATTCTGCAGCCTTTGCCTTCCATATTTATTTGTCTACTAGGGGTGTGTGAAGCGAGCCATATTCAATTTGGAATCAGCATGATTTGGGGGACAATGATTCAATTCATAAATTCAGATTACTGTCTTGATTCAATTCAGCCAAATCTGAATCTGAAGATTTGATGCTGCTTCAGAGAATCAGCAATTCGGCCATAGACACAGCTTTAAATGTTTTTTCTACATACCTCGAAGCACCAGGCACAGCTTGTGAATGCTAAGATGGTGGGGTGGATGGAGCATCACACAGGAGTGGGGGGGGGACCTGTACTCCCCCGGCTGGGCGATCGGCAATGTGGGGACCCCAGGAGCCCCCCTCTAGACCCAGGAGGCACCAATTGCCAAGCGAGGGGGTGGAGGGAGAGTCCTCCACTCACTCCACAGTGGACCTGGAAGTGGACCGGAAGTGCTTCTGGTCCACTTCCAGGTCTGCCACCGAGTGCACTACAGACCCCTGCATGCTCCTGTGGGACACTCCATCTACCCCACCATCTCAGCATTCATGAGCTGCCTGGTACTGTGAGCTATGTAGAAAAAACATTTAAAGCTGTGTCTCTGTCCGAATCATTGAATCTCTCCAAATCAATGAGGAGGCTTCCAATTCCATGCAGCAAGATTAAATGGTCTCCTGATTCAATTTGGATTCAGAGATTTGGCCAAAAAATCAGGCCGAAATGTCACTGAATCAAATCAGTGACCAAAGCTTCGCACAGCCCTGTTGTCTACCTTGTGCCTGCTTTGGCTGTCCACATGCTCTGGATGGGAAGGAGATCATTCAGCATTTAGCCCCAAGCTATTACTTTGTTTGTTTTAGTTCTTCTTTTCAAAGAAAATTCACTTCAACAGTCTGATATGAAATAATAATTTTTCAGAAAATTTGATATTGACTTTCTCTTTGAGTTTTAAGTTTTCATTCCGGTCTTTGATTAAGGTTTCAAGGGATTCATTTGACCATTTTAACTTTTCCCTTGGTATCTGGTAATGGCTGGACTTCTAAAAATCATCCTGGAAATAGGACTTTGGTGACATTCCACATAGTCTGTATGAGAACTATCAGTATTTGTGTTTATAGTCCCATATCCCAACATAGTAAATTGGGGTCATTCTAGAGTATTGGGATTATTAAGGTAAAAGTATTCAGCTTCTTCTTGTTTGTTCCTCAGGCCAGATCCTCAGCTGATATAAATTAGTATAGCTTAATGGAAGTCAATGGAATTTACTTACTTTAAAGCAGTGGAGAATCTGGGACTATACTACTGTGTATAGTATGGTGTGTAGTCATTATTACTGGTAAAATTACTAACATAAATATAAATGTGAAATCATATAAACAGGAAGTGTGTTAGCAAGTCTGTATAAATAATGAAAAAAACTTCTCTTTTAAAAGTCCTTCATGTCTAGAATCTGAACCTCTTGCTTCTTCCATCCTTATTGTCTCAAATAGTTATATTAGCAACTCAGCCCTTAACCCTTCTCTGTAGGTTCCAAAATGAGGAAACCACAGAAAAGTGACCCAAGATTTTGCTTTCCTTCATTCTGACTAGTTGGTGTTAAAGTTCAGCACTGGAGACAAATCCCCTTGAGAAAAAAGGGATCAAGAGAGATTTTCATTTCTCTTTCCCTTAGTAAATTGGAATAATTTCATTTCAGTATTGCATCAGCTGGAATGGCCTTATATTACCAGTACTAATACAAATCCCAAAAAATGAATATTACCATATTCCTGCTAAAGAATGAGTAAAACATGCTCACTTTGTCACTTTTTTGACTTCTCTGCTCTGAGTTCCACTACCCTGTCCCCAGACAACACTGACACTGTCTCCCTGGCCCAAACTGATTTGTAATGTTTCTCTTTCAAAATCACATTATCAGCTACACCAAAACAGAGTACTGAAGTCACATGTGACTATGAAGTACCATCACTGATTACTACCGTTGGAGCACAGAATGAAGAACGACAGTAGCTAAATAAGCGAACACAAACATAAGTGAATTGTGAGCAAAATAAAAAAATATTTTTGGAACTTTTCCTCTTACGCTGGTTCTATAAATGTCAGATGCTTTCATTTCATTTCATTTTTCATATTTTCTGCATTCTGTGTAATATTAAATACTAAACCTTACTCGCCACAATGATTTAGCTAGCATCACAGCTAGCCACTCACTGACTGTTTGATATGTATAGTGAGCTTCTCTTCACCCCTTTGGCTGGAGGATTCTCCTGATCTAGAACATGGAGAAGTGAGACTTCTCAGACAAGCAGGGAATTGTCCAAAAGCCACAGGAAAATGAGCTGTGATGATGTGTTACACAAAGCTGCCACCTTAAGCATGTAGAAATGAATTTGTTCTCCATCAGCCCAATGTCCAGTTTGCTTTAGTAACATGGAAACATTTCAAGCTAAACCTCATTCTTTCAATTAGATTTATAACAAACAGCTCTTATTTTAATTTTTGTGAGGGTAAGTTTTGTGTGTAATCCTCAGGATATTTGTTTCCTTGTTTATCATAATAATTTTGCAAGTTTCCTTTGAGTGCCCTTCTTTAATTTCTTTGTTAACACTTTCCTGTTAAGTTTTTCCTGGGCTCTTCTCTACTGTCATTTTAAAATGGGCATTTCAATGTAATTACCAGCTTCAATAAGCAGGAATTAATTTAAACTTAAGTTATATTTATTAGATATTGTTTTCAATTTATTTCTCAGGATTGCCTCCATAAATTGTTTTCCTGTGTTTTCAAGATGTTGATATTTATTTTTCAGGCACAAATATTTTCCAGTCTGACTTTGCAACTAATGTTGAGACATATTTTCATGTAGTTATTTTTGTTGTTTCTCAATGCCTGTTTGATAGCACAGTTTTAAAGGCAGTATTAATATATCAATAACATTTTATGACTCTTTTGAGAATTATTTTATTTCCTGATTTCTCTCGTAGGTTTTGAGCCTGAAAAAAAAGTATATTCACTTGCATAATCCTGTAGCCAATACTGCTAGTCACATACCTACAAGTTAAATATGCATTATTTTTCATCCTACTCTTTCTTTAGGAAGCTTCTTGTTTCACACTGCTTTACGTGTTTTTTCCTCTTAGCTACATTAAGATTCCTCACCCTAACTCTCATTTAGTTCTTTACTTCTTCCTGGGATTTTTTCTGGGAAGGAGAGCAGGACGCAGTACTCCAGCTGCAGACTCATGAGTAGGGTGGAAGGATGACATGCTTAGACTTGCTTGAGATGCCTCGGTAAATGCATGCCAGTATTTGATTAGCTCTGCTTATGTTCATTTTGTGGTCTATTATGATCCAGGTCTTGTTCAGCTGTGGTGCTGGCAAGTGTAGCACTGCCAAGCCTGTAAGTTTATTGTGATTTATTTCCCCCCAGATAGAGAAATGTAAGGTGCTCTGTATTAAACATCATCAGGTTGAGGTCCGCCCATCTCACAGGCATGTTCAGGTCGGCCTGTATTGCAAGCCTGTCCTCGAGCATGACCACACTCCCACAGTTTTGTGTTGTCAGCCAACTTTGCCAGTTCACTTTTAATACCCAAATCCAAATTGTTGATGAATATGTTGAAAAGCACTGGTTCAAGTACTGAACCCTGAGAGATGCCACTGATCACCTTCTGCCATGTTGACTCAGTTGCATCAATCAATACTCTCTGGGTCTTACCTCAGAGTCGGTTACCTAGCCACTGGACTGTAAAGTAGTTGAGGCTTCATTTTCCCAATTTTACCATGATGACATCATGGGAGACTAGGTCAAAGGCCTTTTTGAAGTCCAAGTATGTGACAGCAGCCTCATTTCCCCTATCCAGGTGGTGAGTTACCCAATTGTAGAAGGAAAAGAGGTTGGTCAGACATGACATGCCCGTAACAAAGCCATGTTGGTTCTCTTTTAGAATATTGCCTTCTGTTAGCCTATCAGTAATGGATTCTTTGATAATTGTTTCCAGGATTTTACCAGGGATTGAGCTTAACCTGATTGGCCTGTAATTCCCCTGGTCCTTCTTTCTACCCTTCTTAAAGATAGGCAGCACGCTGGCCTTCTTCCAGTCTTCTTGGACCTCTCCTGAGCACCACAGATCTTCAAATAACTTTGCTGTGACATCGGTCAGTTCTTTTAGCACTCTCAGGTGTAGTTCATCTGGTCCTGCTGACTTGAAGATATTTAACCTCTGCAAGTGCTCCCCTACAAGATCTTTGCCAACTGTGGGAAGGTTATCACCCCCACCTTGATCTTCCTGTATCCTATCAAGCAGGACTGGTGGAATACCCTAGGACTGGTGGAATACCAATGTGAAGTATTCATTCAGGAGTTCAGTTTTTCCCCAAGTGACGGTTACCAGCTATCCCATATTGTTCATCAGGGGCCCTATGCTTCCCTTATTTATCCTCTAACTTCCTACATATCTAAAGAAGGACTTTTTATCATCTTTGATTCTGGTTGCCAATTTGTGTTTGGTTTGTGCCTTTGCTGTCCTAATCTGCTCCCTACAGGTGTTGGCTATTGCCAAATACTCCTTTTTGGTGGTTATTTCTGACTTTCATCTCTTGTAAGCTTCTCTTCTTAATTTCAGGAGGTCCATGACTTCCCTAATAAGCCAAGGGGGTCTCCCATACCTTTTGGTGCCGTTCTTACAAAAGGGAATGGACTTCCTTTGTGTTCCTAGGATTGCTTCCTTAAGGAACACTCTTCTTATACTCCCTTCCTCATTGGACCACAGCCCTGCAGGGCCTTGCCAACTAATCTCCTAAGTTTGTGGAAGTCAGCTTTCCCAAAATCAAGAATTTATGCCCTACTGTCTGATTTTCCTGACTAATGGTGGATGGAGAAAATGACCATATCATGGCCACTGTTGCCCAATTTCCCTTCAGTCCTCAGGTTGCTCATTAGACTGTCCCCTTTGGCCAGAACCAAATCTAAGAGTGCCTTGCCCTTGGTCAGCCCATAGACTTCTTACATCAGCTCTTCAGTTCCAGTGAGGAAGGCTCGTGAGTGACCAGATCTTGCTGAGTGCTCATCCCATGTGATGTCAAGATAGTTGAAGTCACCCATGATGTTCATGCTCCAAGACCATGCAGCCTCTGCCATTTCTCCAGAGAATTCCTGGTTGAGCTCTTGCTCTTGGTTTGGAGGTCTGTAGTAAACTCCTATAGTCAAATCCCCTTCCCCATTTTCTCCCCATATCTTGACCCAGAAGGTCTCAAGTCACCCTTCTTTGTTTCAAATCTTTGCTTCTAGGGAAATGTAATGTTCCTTCATGTAAAGAGCAACTCCTCCACCCTTCTTTCCAACATGATCCCTCCTATACAGGATGTATCCCCCTATAACTGTGGCCAATCATAGGTGGAGTCCCACCAGGACTCTGTAATCCCTATGAGGTTATATTGTTTGTTGATTAGCATGAGGGCCAGTTCCTCCTGCTTGTTTCCCGTGCTTCTGGCATTTGTGTATAGGCATTTAACCTGCCATCAGAGGCCTTAGGCCTCCTGGTGAGCTGCAGAATAACCTGAGCATTGGCTGGTGCTGGAGTATGCTTCCTATTGTATCCTGTTATGCTGGTTTCAAGGTTGCCATTTCTCAGGCTTGTACTGGTAGTTTGTGGCCCATCCCCCAGCAATCTTGGTTTAAAGCCCTATCCAGGAGGTCCTCCATTCTAGCCAAGAAAAGTGTCTTCCCCTTTGGGGTGATATGGATGACTTCTCTTCCCAACAGGCTGCAGTCCCTGAATTCCATGCCATGGTTGAAGAAGAAAATGCCCTCATGGTAGCACCAGTGCCAGAGTCTTCTGTTTACTTCTATGCATCTGTCCCTCCTGTACCCATGGTCCCTAACTGGGAGAACAGAGGAGAAGATTACCTGTGCCCCTGGCCCCTTCAGTCCAGCCCCCAGAGCCCTGTAGTCTCTCATGACCTGGCCAGAATTGTTTCTGTCTGTGTCATTCATGCCCACATGGATGAGGAGCATGGGGTAGTGGTCAGAGGGCTGGATGAGTTTTGGAATTCTTTCAGCCACGTCCTGGATCTGAGCCCCTAGTGGGCAACAGACCTCACAGTTTAGGAGGTCAGGGTGACAGATTGCTCCCTCAGCCCCCTCAGGAGTGAGTCACCCACCACGACCACCTTGTATCTCTTCTTTAGGGTGGCTGGCTGCCTTCCTTCCTCCAGAGTCAGTTCTTCTGCTGATGACTCTGCTGGTGCTGTGAGAAGCACATATCTGTCATGCAGTTCAGGGGAGGAGTGACCCTGGCTCTGCATGCCTTGGGGCCAGAAATGCCCATCTTCCAGGGAACTCCAGGATGGTACTCCAGGTAGGTGTCTTCATTGTCCTTCTTCCTGCTGATGGGCTTTCTTCCCTCTACATTCTTGTGGTGAAGAGCCTGGTGGTAAATGTCAATCTCCTGTTTGCAAGCCTTGATGGTGTGAAGCCTGCTCACCTCTGCTTGGAGCTCCTCCACCTGGCACTCCAGACATCATTAGGGTAAATACCCCACAAATGGGGGTGCACTTGCTCCTGTTCCCAGTTGCTGGCACCCATGCCAGGCAGCCTCCACAGCCTGAAGTCATAGACTCTATCTGGGTGGAGGCTGTAGCCATAGGCTCTGTCTGGGTGGAGGCCTCAGTGGTGCGAGTGGGAGGGGATCCAGCAAGGGAAGAGGCAAGAATCTTCAGGATACAGCACATCCCCACCACCATATGGTGTGGACAGATCTACTACTAAGTACCTGAGTTCTCAGACTCACTGCCCAGAGCCTCATGCCCTTACCACACACCCTTCTGCATGAACTCCCACGCTGGGCCCAGAGCATGCCTATTTCCATGCTCCCCTGGAGGGCTGGGCAAAGTAGAAGCTGGGGCAGGGGAGCATTACCCTCCTTGGCTCCACTCAGCTCTCATTTCGTCAATACTACTGCCCACCACCTGTGGTCCCTACTTATCTCCCGGCTTCACACTGGGGGTCAGGGTCTGCCAGGGGTCTTTAGTTCTCAGAGGCATGATGGGCTTTCACCCATACATGTCTTCTGGGAGCTGGTCCCAACTGAATGGTAAAATCAGGCTTAAGCTCACTTCCTGGCACCCAAACTTAAACTGCTATCTTTTGGGTTCTCAACTCACCACTCAAGCCTGTCAACCAGAAGATACCTGGGAAACAGCTCTATTCTGGGAAAAGCTCTATTGAAAAGCTCTATTCTTTCAACCAATGGTCCTTTTAGGCCACTTTAATCAACACCAGAACTAAAAAAAGAACACCTCAGTTATTGGAAATATGAAATATTTTTGCAAAACTGTTAAGATTGCTTGCTGGTGTGAATAGTACCAAGCACAAAACCAGAAACTGAGGAAAAACAGGATAAAGCCAACTACACTCATTATCTTTTCACTCTTACACACTGCTTCTTTCACATAGATGCACTAAATTTTTAAATCAACAGTTATCCCCCAATAGTCACCCAGGAGACACAACATCTAACTCTGTCCCCTGCGAGATGCCCATGTTCCTGTAACATGATTCTTCACTTCCTGCTTTGTGCAAGTTTGATTTGGGCATTATTTGTCCAAAAGATCTTAAATCCTTGGAAGTATTCTTTTCCCCCAAACATTTGGCAATAGTGGTCAGGTTACTGCTATTGGTCTGGAGTATTAAGCTGTTGCATTGTTGGTATTGCAGGGGAGTGTATGCTTAGGAGCAACCAACATGGGTTCATTAGAGGTAGGTCCTGTCACACCAACCTGGTGGCCTTCTATGACCAGGTCACACAATCCTTGGACACAGGTGTCACGGTGGATGTGGTCTTTCTGGATTTTAGGAAGGCATTCGACATTGTCTCTCACCCCATTCTTGTTAAAAGATTAGGAGATTGTGGTGTAGATGCCTACAGTCAGATGGGTTGCCAATTGCCTGGAGGGCCGCACTCAGAGAGTGGTGGTGGATGGGTCATTTTTGACCTGGAGGGATGTGGGCAGTGGGGTCCCCCAGGGCTCGGTCCTCGGGCCCGCACTGTTCAAGATCTTCATCAGTGACTTGGACAAGGGGGTTAAAAGCACCTTGTTTAAATTCGCTGATGACATTAAGATATGGGGAGAAGTGGGCATGCTAGAAGGGAGGGATAGGCTACAGACCCTGCAACCAGGGGCAGAGCTTGACCAGAAATTCTTAGGTCAGCTCACAGAGGTAGTGAAGTCTAAGGATGTGGTAGTCATGGGGGACCTGAACTTCCCAGACATTTCCTGGGAAGAGCAGTCAGCCAAGTCTGACCGCTCACGTAGGTTCTTAGACAGAGTGCAGGACCTCCATCTAACCCAGGACATGCACAGCCCACCAGGGGAGATGCCTTGTTGGACCTAGTGCTGGCCATGGGTGATGACCTGGTGAGGGGGCTGCGGGTGCTCGACCACCTGGGCGACAGTGATCATTTCCTGCTGGAATTCACCATCCAGTGCAAGGTGGCAAAGGCCTGCAGTAAGGCAGCAGCCCTAGATTTCAGGAGGGCAAACTTCAATGAGCTAAGGAGGATAGTTGGGGAAGTGCTGAGATCCCAGAGGGGAGGGGAGCCAGGAGTCCAAGGAGAGTGGTCGCTCCTTAAGGAGGTGATCCTCCAAGCCCAAGGGGAGGTAATCTCAATGAGGATCAAAGGAGCAGGAGAGCACACAAGCCTCCATGGCTCACCAAAAGCATCTGGGAATGTCTCCTTGCTAAAAGGGAGTCATACACCCAATGGAAAGAAGGGGACGTCACCAGGAATGACTATACTGCAGTCACTCGGGGATGTAGGGGGGCAGTCAGGAAGACTAAGGCAGAGATGGAATTAGGAATAGCTTCCCAGATTAAGGACAATAAGAAGTCCTTCTTTAAATATAGGGGGGGTAAAAAGAAGGTTTTGGGTAATGTGGGGTCCCTGCAGGACACGTTGGGAAATTTGGTTGTCACATCAGACAACAAAGCTAACATGTTTAACGATTTCTTTGCCTCTGTCTTCCTAAGTAGGGACCAGAACAGCCACCTCCCTGCTGGGCCCCCCTTGGGCCCCAGGGGAGGCACACCTGAGCCAAGGGTTAGTGAGGAACTAGTTAGGGAACTTCTGGAGGGGCTGGACGTATTCAACTAAGCCGGTCCGGACGATCTCCACCCTAGAGTCCTAAAGGAATTGGCCGAGGTCATTGCAGGACCCCTGGCACGGCTTTACAAGCACTCGTGGTGCTCTGGTGTGGTGCCGGAGGACTGGAAGAGGGCCAACGTGGTTCCCATCTTCAAAAAGGGGAAGAAGGAGGACCCGGGAAACTATAGGCCAGTTAGTCTTACCTCGATCCTAGGCAAGCTGTTTGAGAAAATTATGCTGGCACACATCCATGAGGGGCCAGCAGGGGACTGCATACTTAGGGGCAACCAACACGGGTTCATCAGTGGCAGGTCCTGTCAGACCAACCTGGTGGCCTTTTACGATCAGATCACCAAATCCTTAGATGCAGGGGTAGCAGTGGACATAGTCTTCCTGGATTTTTGGAAGGCTTTTGACACTGTCTCTCACCCTGTTCTCATTAAGAAACTGGGGGACTGTGGTGTCGACACTCACACAGTCAAATGGGTCGCCAACTGGCTGGATGGGCCGCACCCAGAGGGTGGTAGTGGATGGGTCCTTCTCAACCTGGAAGGACGTGGGCAGTGGGGTTCTTCAGGACTCGGTCCTCGGGCCCACACTGTTCAACGTCTTCATCAATGATTTAGACAAGGGGGTAAAAAGCACCCTGTTCAAATTTGCTGATGACACTAAGATGTGGGGGGATGTGGGCACACTAGAAGGAAGCATCAGGCTACAATCAGACCTAGACAGGTTACAAGGGTGGGCGGATGTGAATAGGATGGGATTCAACACAGACAAGTGCAAGGTGATGCACCTGGGGAGGAACAACTGGCACCATACCTACAGGTTGGGGAACTCCCCTCTTGTCAGCACGGAGGCAGAAAAGGATCTTGGAGTCATCATTGACTCCAAGATGAACATGGGCCGGCAGTGTGGGGAGGCAGTCAGAAAGGCCAACCGTACCTTGTCATGCATCCAGAGATGCATCTCCAGCAGGTCCAAAGAGCTGATCCTCCCCCTCTATGCAGCAGTGGTCAGGCTGCAGTTGGAGTACTGCTTCCAGTTTTGGGTGCTGCACTTCAAGAGGGATGTGGACAGCATGGAGAGGGTCCAGAGGAGGGCCACTCGCATGATCAGGGGACAGCAGGGCAGGCCCTATGAGGAGAGGCTACGGGACCTGAACCTGTTCAGCCTCCAGAAGAGAAGGCTGAGGGGGGATCTAGTGGCCTGTTATAAACTAGTCAGGGGGGATCAGCAAGCACTGGGGGAGTCCCTTTTCCCCTGAGCACTGCCAGGAGTGACCAGGAATAACGGTCACAAGCTGGCAGAGGGCAGGTTTAGGCTAGATATCAGGAAGCGCTACTTCACGGTCAGGGTGGCTAGGATCTGGAACCAACTTCCAAGAGAGGTGGTGCAGGCTCCTACCCTGGGGGTTTTTAAGAGGAGGTTAGATGAACACCTTGCTGGGGTCGTTTGACCCCAGTACTCTTTCCTGCCATGGCCGGGGGTCAGACTAGATGACTTACTCAGGTTCCTTCCGACCCTAGAAACTATGAAACTATGAATTGGATCTGGACAGGTTACAGGGGTGGGTGGATGAGAATAAGATGGGATTCAATACTGACAAGTAAAGTTTACTGCACCAAGGGAGAAAGAACCAGCAGCATACCTACAGGCTGGGGAACTCCCTTCTCATCAGCCAGAGGCAGAAAAGGATCTTGGAGTCATTATAGACTCCAAGATGAACATGGGCCGCCAATGTGGGGATGCAGTCAGGAAGGCTAACTGTACCTTGTCATGCATCCACAGATGCATCATGAGGATGTTCAAGGAGGTGATCTTCCCCCTCTATATGACATTGGTCAGGCCAGTTGGAGTATTGCATCCAGTTCTGGGTGCTGCACTTCATGAGGGATGTGGACAACATCGAGATGGTTCAGAGGAGGGCCACTCGCATGATTGGGGCAGCAGGACAGGCCCTATGAGGAGAGGCTAAGGGACCTAAACCTGTTCAGCCTCCACAAGAGAAGGCTGAGAGGGGATCTGGTGGCCATCTATAAACTTGCCAGGGGGATCAGCAGGCAATGGGAGATTCTCTGTTCCCCTGAGCGTTACTGGGAGTAACAAGGAATAATGGCCATAAGTTAGTGGAGGGTAGATTCTGGCTAGATATCAGGAGACACTACTTCAGTCAGGGTGGCTAGGATCTGGAACCAACTTCCAAGGGAAGTGGTGCCCACTCCTATCCTGGGGATCTTCAAAAGGAGGCTAGATAGACACCTTGCCAGGGTCATTTGATCCCAGCATTCCTGCCCATGACAGCGGGGTGGACTTGATGATCTGCTCAGGTCCCTTCCAACCCTACCAACTATGAAATTATGGTAGAGTACAGACCCAACAAACTTGTAATTTTTGTCTTTCATGATAGAAAGGGTATAGTTAAGGCTGCCTTGACTGCATACAGCCATGCACTTTCCTGCAGTAGTTTTCCATACCATCTCTCACTAGCTACTTCTTATAAAAAAAAGTGGATACAATCCAAAGCAATGCTGCTTTATTGCAGGTATTCAGGTAAGGTAACACTTCTTGGTAAAAGTATACCATTGATGACATATGGTAAGGTCATGCCATTCAATCTAATTTCTCCAGGACTCTAATTTCTGTCATAAAGGCATTACACTAGTAGTATTTACTGTACTCTAAATTAACATGAGAATAACCCAGCTTTAGCTCCTTGGTTTTCAAATCTGGGGCCATGACAATTAGGACTGAATGAATTAGTTCAGATAAAACAACTAACTTGGATTCTTACCCAAAACTCTAACTGAATGTAAGAAAAGTAATGAAACTCCTTTAAGAGCAGAAACTGCTTAGGGAGAGGGCCCTAAGAGCCAGACAGAAGCCACATAGGTTACTATGGTAACAGGCTAATGAGTAAATTAGCCTGCAGCTGCACCCAGTCAACTGACAGGAAGAAGGCAGGGCCCTGGGCACATATAAATCCCAGGGCTGAGACCAGCAGGAATTAGTTATCTGGCAGCAGCCAGGGGAAGGAACCTCCAAGGAAGAATTGCCTAGGGTTGCAGTGGCTGCCTGGTATGTCTCAAACAGAGCTAATGGGGCTTCAGGAGTTCAACAGGTACCCTACAAGGCACCTAGTACTGGGTGGAAACTTGACTTTTTAAAGGGCAGAGCACACCCTGAACTATTTATTTTATGTTATAATGTGGGTGCTCATATATTAGTTGCTGTAAAACTGGTGGATTGGGCTGGGCTACTGGGGAAGGAGGAGGCTTCATTGGGGGCCCACTATGGTGTGGGGACCCCAGTGCCAGAGAGGATACAGCAAAAAGGGGCTGCAGAGAGCCCAGCACCAGGGGGTGCAGAGACGGGGCTGCGGAGAGCCCAGCACCAGGGGGCACAGAGAGACAATGTGTGAATGCCATCTGTGAAGCTTGGGGCATGGTAAAGGGGCGGTTTGGAACCATGCATATAGCCCATAAGACTGAGGGTGCCCTGTGAGGTAACAATTTTGTGCAGGACCCAAAAGGGGTCCAAGAACCCTGGGGGTTCAGCGGGGTCCATCAGGACTTAAACTCCCTATTTATTATAATTACATCAAGACATGGCAGGAAAGAAAAAGGGTGCCTATTGGGAAAGACTGGCATGGTCATGGAGCCCTAGGGGCATCACAGTCATCCTTGGGGACCCCATCCCGTGACACTGAGAAATACTTATTAAGGTGCCCTTTTTCTTCTGAATTCTGGCAAAAAATGTATGCGGAAATAATGAAAGAACAGCTAATCTAGCATTCTTCTCAACCACATCCAAGTTAGGAAATGCTTGACGTCTTAGAAGAAAAATCTATTTTTAGGATATTTCCTGTCTTATGTTTAGACAGGAGAGGGACTGGATAAACATCTAAAACTAATCAAATTGACCATCTAATGTTCACTCACCACTACTCAGCTGCAGACAGAGAGAAATACCACACAGGACTGTTTTGTTTTGTTTTTTACTTGTTCTGTTCTTCCTGCTGTTATTTTCATTCAAACAGATCATGCAAGTAGACCATCTCAATAAGAGCAGCGACATGACGTATGCATGCAACACATGTGTAAAGCTTCAATTGGGTGCTGGCTTTTATACTTATGAAACTATATTTTCAGTTATCAGAAACTGATGCAGCCCCAGTGAAATTAATAAAATCATGCTGAGGTTCTGGCTCATGTCAGATCCATTCTATTTTGGATTGCCCCTACTCATTCCTCTCTCTAAACTGCAGCAAACCTATACATGATTAGTGGTTACAGTGAAGGTCCTCATCATTATTAAAAGTAATATTTCTTATTTGAATAATGCTCTGTAGGGCCTACTGAAGTGAAATAAAAAAACTTCCATAGCTTCCATGAGTTTTAGTTTAGCCATTTTAGAACATTATACTTAAATGAAATCACATTTGTGAAGACCTTTATAATGTAAAAGGGTGTAGTACTATAAAAATCAGAATTAGGAGATAGAAGTTTGAGAGTCTCCTGGAACATCTGGTTCCTTCGGGATGATCTGAGAAGGGAGGGAGCAGGACCATAACAATTTCATTAAAATGAAATGTTTAAAATATTAATTCAATTTATCATACATTTGATAAGGGGAAAAAGAGAGAGAAAGCAAGGAAAGAGATTAAATCTGTTTAAAATCCCTAGCCTATGGAGGAGGGAGATTAGAAAATGCCAGAAAGAGAGGCAGTAAAAATCTTCAAACCTTTTGAATGTGATGTTCATTAGGTGCTCTGTAAATCGATTGCAGTTTGCTGAAACTACACATTTGGTCACTTTATCAATCACAGAGGAGATAATCAAGTGGGCTTTCTGATTAATATTTCATTTCATTAAACTGACATTTGCTTCTTGATGTGTTTCTTGAGGACACTATCAGTGACCCTCACTATGGTTATGCATTACATGGCTACCTTTATTTTAATGATTGACAAACTTCCCTCTGACTCCAAACACTTACTGGATCGTGTGTCAGCTCTGTGGTTCACATGCCTTCAATCTAAGATCAGGGTACAATATTTAAATTTAATTTATATAATTGTATTATGAAATATAATAAAAACTCATATATACATGTTAGCAGAATACATTATATATTGCACTCCAGTCTCTTTCACACATTCAAATATTCATGTGATACATTTTAGGGATTAATCAATCATGAAAGAAATTAATTCCAGAACACCTGTTTCATTAGATACTCTCAGACACAAAACATACTGCAGTTGGGATTTGTGTTTTTGTATACCATCATGAAAGAAGGTGAACCAAACTAGGAATGACCACAAGGATAACGGAATAATTGTAAGATTAAAAGTAACAACTGAAATGTATAAAATGGCAACATCGTCTTACACTTGTGTTTGCCTCAAAGCTAAAGTAATTTTCTGGAAAGGGGATCTTGATTATACCAATGGTATTCTGGGGATGAAGAAGGAGGAATGCACCTGTCCTATACACCCTCTATTAGCATGTCTGATTGAGGTCAATAATGTTCCCCACATTTATTTAGATCTTTGTCCTTTAGCTTTGTGAAATATTAACTACTACTGGGGATTTTCACATACTGTATTTCAGAACTGGTAAATCATGCAGTGACTTCATCTGACAGTAACCAAGATAAACAATTCTAGCAATTTAATATTATATTTCTTGATGATTTCCAGATTTTCAGGGGCTGTCCTATATCTAAGAGTTAATATGACGATACTAAAATGGGCATTTTAGCACATGCTGCCTTTTAGCTTTCTGCTATTGTCTTAGTTAATTAGCTTAGAGATACATTTTCCTGATTTGGACTTTTAATAAAACAATTCAGCTGAAATGCCCTTCACCACATGGTGCTTGAAAACCTGACAGCACTCGCAAATGAGCAGAATGTAGGGCCTGATTCAACTTCCATTTAAAGTCCAGGAAAGCCTTCCACTGATAAGGCCTTCACTGATCAGGCCTTAATTAGCACTCAGTAAAACTGGATATTTGAACATCATGGCCAGAACGATATTCATGGACACTGGGGTTAAGGTGCCCCTACCCACCTTTCACCGGCATGGTAACTGACCTGGCATTTTCCTGGGGTTCCTGCACCACTGGGAGCCCCAACAGACCACCCACTCCCAGCAGGGTGCAGTTCTAGGTCATGCCCAGGACCAGAGCCTCCTGCTCCTACCTGCAAGATGCTGCTATGCAGCAACTCAGCCAGGAAATGTTTCTTGCCTCCCTTCCAGCAGCAAACTCCTCTTGTCTATATAGGCAACCAGAGTTCTAAAATGGCCACTGTAATCAAACACCTGCTGACTGCTTGATCTAGCCCTTAATGTGGCAGGTAGCACTGGTGCCCTGCCACACTGATTGCCCAGGAACCTCTTCACTTTTACCTGCTACACCCCATTCCCCCTAACCCCAACCTGTCTCTCACCCCCTGATGCCTCCATTTCCATTTTCACTGACTGGCTTTTTTGTCTGCATTGCATGCCAGCCTCTGGTTTCTTTACTATTCCTTCTATCCAGGCAGAGCACACGCACCAACTTCAGGTGCTTCCTCAGCCTGACAAAGGGTTTTCAACCCAAAAGCTTGCTAAATTATATTTTTCCAGTTATTCACTTGGTCTACTAAAAGACATCAGATTGACCCAAAGAACCCTGTCTGCCATGTCCCTAAACCAACACAGCTACACCTTACACCACTAGCACCTATCCCCAGTCAGCTGACCACAAGGAGGGAGGGATCTGGGCACATCTAAGCCCCAGGGCTGTGGTTGGCAGGGAGAGCTGCTGGAGAAGAAGCTCCTTCAGGAAAGGAAAGAAAGGCCCTGTGACAGTTTGGCTGCCTGAGATGCTAGTGCTGCTTACCTGTTGTTATTTAAAGTGGCGGACCAGGATGAGGTTTTAGGGGAGGAGGAGACCTTATTGGGACACACTACCATGTCATGTAGAGGCCCCAGTGCCAGTGAGGGCGCAGCAACAGGGGCATAGAGAGCCCACAATAGAAGATAGAGTGAGACTGAGAATTCATTACAGGGACAATATCAATATACTATCTGTGAGGCATGGGGTGGTTGGAGCCATACATCTAGCCCGTAAGGCTTAGGGTGTCCCCTTGAGGCACCTACTTAGAGCAGGTCCCAGCAAGGGGTCCAAGAACCTAAAGAGTTTAGTGGGGTCCATTAGGACCGTGACTGAACTGAAGCTCAAGGGCAGCCTCCCTATCTATTATCTTTTTCAACAAGGCATGGTGGCAGGCAAGAAGAGAAGGTGCCTGCAGGGCTGAGCTGACATGGTCACAGAGCCCTAGGGGTATCACAGCCATTTCTAGAAACCCTACTCCATCACAAAGTTTCTCCTTGAAACTTGGCAGGCTTCATGGCCTCAGCAGGGGCTACTATGCCTGCTGTTTTCACCCTGTTCCACCTTAACACACACACAAAGTCACGAATGTCACGAGTTTTGCTTGTCAGCAGCTTGCGGTGCAGTTTCCCAGAAATCCCTGTACCTACCTTCTTGAAACATGGCCTCAGCAGGGGCTACCATGCCAGCTGTTCTCACCCCACTCTGACTTAACACACATGTGACATGAGTTTTGCTCTCAGCACCTTAAGTGCATTTTCCCAGAAATTCCTAAACATATATCCTTGAAGCTTGGCAGGCTTCATGCCCTCAGGATGGGCTAGCATTCCTACAATTTTCATCAGAATCAGGCAAGAAATGACAAAGTTATAGGCATTTTAGTCATTCCCCATTATAGCCCATGGCCAAAACACTGAAACACTGTTGAAACAGCATTGAAACTGGAAACAGTTTCAGCTGAAACAAAACAAAACAGCAATTCAAAATGATGAAACAAATCGCTGTCCCATGGAAATGCCAAATCCAAAACTGAAATGAAACAGGCATTTAGCACAGCCCTACTAATTGGTACAAGCAAAGTTCAGTGGGACTCCCCATCTAGGTATTGGTCACAGATTGAGGCTTTCAGCAATGTCACTATAAATACACATGTGGTGTGATGTTTCTGTCTCATCATACTGCTGCAAAGAGGTATGTCACAAAATGATATCACAGAAAAAAAACTGTACTAGGTATTTGGTTTGATATCCAGATGATGAATGCCAGAGGCAAAGTATTGGCCTTGAAAATGACATCACATTTTGTTAAATGTTAGAAGTGTGTGCTGAGCCTTTAGACCTGCTCCATTTTCTGCGAGTTACAAATGGATACAAGGGATTTCCCGATGTACATCTGCTCAAAATAATATTGATGTAAATCAATTTGTTTGACATAAGCTTTATTTTCCTTCCTTGATCATTTCAGTGCTGCTGCACAATAATTCATTAGAATGAATGCATGAATTTTTCATTTGAACTGTTTTGTTGTTTTTTTTACCAGCATAACAATATTTAAAGTGCCAAAGTCTGAAACATGCCTACCATTTTGCATATACAGCTCTGTGCATGAAAACACTTGAGTGTTCTTTTTTTTAAACAGTGTTACCTGCAATGCTGGTGATGGATTCCCTCATGTGAGCAACTCAAATTATAGATTCTGTGCATGTAAAACTACAATATATCCAAACACAGGTTACCATAGCTGTTGTGTTTACTCACATTTGTGTGAGTGCAGATGTAAGGTAGGTTTAGGCCTCATGAAATATTTGGGCCTGGATATACACAAAAAATGGAATACAGATAGTTGGATTCATCATCTGTGAAGCCAGTGGAACTGACTTAGTGACATTTATCCTATATTTTAAGAAACGTTCCTCTTCTGTATTATTAATGCCTGGCCGGAAAAAAAAAAAAGTAAAAGATATGCAAATTATACTTGATTAGTCAACTACATGCTCTGAATAGATTCTTCATTTTTGGTTCTTTTCCAGCTACATATGAACATAGTTTTATTGCTACACCCATGGATGCTATGCAGATACTGTACAGACAGATGTATTAAAATACTTTTAAATGCCCCCATGGAGACATCTTTTCTAACCTCCCTGGCATAGCCATATTTATAGGAAAAGTAGTTGTCAGTTTTTCCAAGCCTAATTATTTTGAATTATGATGGCATATTCCAGACCCTGCAAGACATCCCTTACTTAATCTGCTTTACCATGACATCTCTACTCTTAACATTTTTATTAGATTATAATGCATGGGTAGCAGTGACTAATATTTTGTTCTTTTAAAACACCTATATCTTTCTTTTGAAATATGCATGCAAGTAGGATTTAGAAGATTTTCCACATACGTCTTCTGTGCAGTGACCATTGGGTTCAGTAAACACTACCATACATGAATAAGAACTAAACAATTAACTTTATTGTGGAGCAGTAGGTAACCTCTACAGATTCTTTGTTGCTTTCTCACAAAACAAGTAGCTGCTCGATCACTGAGGGACCATATCCAAACTCCCAACATCTCCTGTTAGGGAGCATCTCTAAGTTATACCATATTTACTTGAATATAAAATTACCCTGATTATAAGGCAGGTAAGGGTGGCATGCAGGGTGGGATCTGGGGTAGCCAAGCCCATGCAGCACTGGGGCTTAGATTGAACCCCCTGCCTCAGCTGCCACCACTTCAAAGCAGCCTCTGAGCACAGGGGGCACAGCTGGGCACAGAGGGTCTGGCTGGGATGCCCACAGAAGAAAAATGTTGTTGGTGCCCCATGGCACTGGCAGGGAGCAGGAACACTCCCCAAGCCCTTCTCCCACCCTCCCACACAGGGCCATGCTGGGCAGGTGAGGAAGGGAGTACAGTGGTGCTGCCGGCCAGCTCCTGGCAGTGCAGCAAAGGGAGAAAGGGATGGGAGCCCTGCCCAGTATTCCCAGCTGCAGAAATTGTTCCTGGTGCCTGATGAGGGATCCCCCCACCTCAGAGAGTGGTTTTCCACTAGCAGGTAGAGAGATCCTGCCTCCACCTCCCTCTCCCACACCATCAGGCACTTTGCTGGCCAGAGGGAGGAGGTAGGGCTGGGATGAAAGGCTGTCACTGACAGCCTGGGGGTAGGGCTATGGCTAGCCCTTCTCCCCACTCTCACAGAACCTGGGGCAGGCAATGCCATGAGTTGTGTGACAGCACCTCCTGCCCCTTGGCCTCAGCCAGTGTATGGAGGATCCATGCCTCCACCAACAAATGCCAAACATCTGTTAATTTTGATCACATTGTAACTTTAAGCACTTTGCGTACAACACAAAAGGTACAAGAATCAGAAATCCCTTCCAATCACTTGTCTACACTGCTGAAAATCAAGGTAAATCAATCAGTATTGGGCTTCATTCTGCTGTGCCTAGATTGCTACTGATACCTGAGCTAGGTAATTTAATGCTAGCTTAGATATCTTTGTGGGGGCTGGCAGAAATTCATTTAGTGATATGATACCATCTAATCCCTGATTTGAATAATCCTGCCTCCTGCCATGCCACACATACCAATAGGAAGCCTGGGCCATGGGTTTGCAGGTGCCAGGTTGGGGGGAGTCAAATGAGTCCCCCCAACCTGGCACCTGAAAACCCATGGGTCCCTGACAGAACTCTGAGATCCTGGAGCATGTTGCATGTCATAAAACCGTGTATACAGCTGTACTGTACATGAAGTTTTTGAAGTTTCTAGTACACGGGGACCCTGGGATAGGGGAAAGACTCTCTGATCCTGAGGTCCCCATTTTCTGGGACCTTTAAAAACTGCATGTGTAGCCCATCCCCCTGATTCCAGGGCCTTGGTGCATGAAGATCCCAGGATTGGGGACCCTCTGCCTGATACTAGGGTCTCTGTGGCCAGGATACTTAAAGTGCCTTGCTCCACATCTCCATGGGAGCTGAAGGAGAAAGCAGTCAACCTGCTGGGTTGTAGAGAGCTCAAGGGATCCCTGTGACCCAGAATATTGAAGTTATCTGTCTGGCATCCCCCATAGGGGCTGTTGGGCAAAGCAGGAAAAGCTGCTGACCAGGGGATTTGCTGAGTCCCTACTTTCAGCATTGGAATAAAGGTTGTCCCAGTTCTGATGGCAGCCTCCATTCAATGCTGACAATCAGCAAGTGCACCCTCAGCAAGTTTGCAGATGACACCAAGCTGAAGGAGTAATAAATACACTGGATGGTAGGGCTAGGATTCAGAGAGACTTAGACAAATTGGAGGATTTGACCAAAAGAACTCTCATGAGGTTCAATATGTAGCCCAGCTCATATTGTTGCTCTTTGGATGAAACAATCCTGCATAGGATTGGTACTGACTGGCTAGGCAACAGCTCTGCAGAAAAGGACCTGTGGGTTATAGTGGACAATAAGCTGAATATGAGCCAACAGCATGCCCTTGTTTCCAAGAAGGCAAATGGCATGCTAAATAGGCTGGGCTGAACTGGTAGGAGTTTTGCCAGAAGATCAAGGGAAGCAATTATTCTCCTCTATTCAACACTGGTGAGGCCACCTCTGGAGTATTGTGTCCAGTTTGGGGCCTACCACTACAGAAAGGATGTGGACAAATTGGACAGAGTCCAGAGGAGGACAATGAAAATAGTTAGGGGGATGGGCTAAATGTCTTATAAGAATAGGCTGAGGGAACTGGGCTTATTTAGTCTAGAGAAAAGAAGACTAGGGTAAGAATTTAATAGCAGCCTTCAACTACCTAAAGGGTGGTTCCATAGAGGATGAAGCTGGACTGTTTTTAGTGGTGGCAAATGACAGAACAAGGAACACTGGTCTCAAGTTGCTGCAAGGGAAGTTCAGGTTAAATAGTAGTAAAATCTGTCTCACTAGAATGGTAGTAAAACACTGGAACAGGTTACCCAGAGAGGTTGTGGACTCTCCATCCTTGGAGGTTTTTAAGACCCAGCTAGACAAAGCCTTAGGTGGGATAATCTAGGTAGAGATGATTCTGCTTGGAGCAAGGGTTGCACTAGATGACCTCCTGAGATCCCTTCCAACCCTAATTTTCTATGATTCAATGAATCAGCTGATTCTGAGCATCAGCAATGGAGGGTTGCTCAACATGAAAATTATGGTGCCATAGAAATGAGTCACAAAGATGTTCCACATATTTTGTGAAATATCTTTGTCATTGGTTTTCCACTTTATGGTGTTAAAACAGCTGCATGTGTAACCCTGTTACTGTTTACTACATAGCCCCTGTTAGACTCCTGAAAGAGGGGCCATGCTGCCAATAAACTCACCCAGTGGGGCCTGTATGAGCCATGCCTTCTCAGCATGCTGGCCGCAAGCCCTTGGGGGGATAACTTACCCAGCAGGGTCTGGGCTTTCCATCCAGCATGCTGGAGAAAGATACCGGGCATGGGGAACTCACCTGGCAGGACCTGGGCAAGCCCCATTTCCCCTGTACACTAAGAACAAGCTCCAGCGGGGGAACTGGAACCACACTTCAGGTCTGGAGAACACATGCCCTGGAAGCTGGTGCTGATTGGGTGAAAGGAAGCCCGGGGAGTTTAAAGGAGGATGCTGAGAGAGGTTCAGTCTCCAAGAAAAAGGGACAGTGCAGCAGGAGTGGGTAGGGGGCTCTGCCACAAAAGAGACTCAGCCAACCAAATCCTTGTGGGACACAAAAATACTGTGATATCTGGAGAGAGTGTCCAGTGACAGATTATCAAGCCCAACAGGAGAGGTATGAACCAATGCTAGAGGCAGTGTTAACCTCATGGAACCCTAGGTAGCATGGGCAAATGAGAGATTTACCCAAAGGGATTGAATAAATGTTTACCAGGTTTGAGCCAGCTACAGGGAGCTGAGCTGAATCTTTGAACCCAAGTTCTGAGTTTTCCCCTGAGAAAGTAATACAAACAAGGGGAGGAGAACCTCTTTTCCTTTTATTTATCATCCAGTACTCCCAGGCCAGGGAGAATTAGCAGGGGCAAGTTATATCCCCATGGCACCTAAGTTACAGTTCATTAAGTTAGAGGACATACACCTGGGATCTAGTGCCACCTAACTGAGAATTTCAGAGACTGGCAGGTAGAGATCTCAGCCTTCAGGATCTGCCAGTCACTGTGAGGAGAAAGACCACTGGAAGCTAGGCTATAACATTCAAGAGAGAGACCTGTCTAGAAGAGCTGGCTACCAACCCTTCGTGGTGTCAGCAACGAAATTAGACTGAGAGAAGCTGAAACCCAGTGACTCATACTCACTGTCAGTGGAGAAGGATGACTCATTACCTGAGAGGAAAGGGGCAGGATGTAGGTGGTGAAGCCCTGCAGAAGACCGACCCTCATCAGTAGAACTATCCCTCTAGACACCATCCATACTCCCAAAGAATAGTAAGATCAAGACATAGCAGAGAAGAGGGAAAGCAGATGAGGCAGAGGTCCTGGTGATCACAATGCAACAAAAGGGAAATGAGTGGACCTGTGTGCTCCTTAAATGTAACATGCATCAGAGGCCTACACAATACTGCCATCACTGCTGTGAAAAAGACTATCAGCAGTATAGTTTATATACCATACTCCAAACAGTCACCAAAAGTGTGCTTTGTCTTTTTAGCCTCCTGAATTATTTGTACCCTCCAATTAATAATCTGTTGACAACAAATCCTATATTCCATAGTAAAGGAGCCAACATTCCTTGATTAAAATATACAACATAACATTTATGATGTGGGATTTTCAAAAGTGATTGGCTTTGGTTAACTTTCCTCACTATGAAGGCAATAGTAAAATTCTAGGACCAGCATTAATGCTATAAAGGGAGCTTCTGAAAACCCCACCCATATGTTTCTAAAACAGAAAATACAAGGTTTTCTGTGAAAGGATGTATTAGAGAGTGGTAATTATTCAGGATGCTAAAAAAGAATGATTAAGCTTTTTGTTCATGCTCCAGAAGTTAAGAGATGCTCTTATTGAGCATGCACATGGAAACTTTCCAACGAAATAGGTCCTGTTTGTTAATAAAAAAATATTAATCAGATAGTATGAGTTTTGTCCTCTTCCTCTTCTATGGTAGAACCCTAAAGCCAATGCAATTCTAAATTTATTTCCCATAAAGTTTGGAGGCAATAGTGCTAATCTACCTCATTTGTACTGTTTTAATGTAGGAGCAGAACTCTTAATGAGATCATCTTCTTCTCCCCACTATTGCATTTCTTTAGTATTGACACTGGATTATATATTAAATATGAAAAATTCAGCATGAAATTATACAAATTCAGTCATTACTTTTTCTTTCTCTACTCAGGTGCTGAATATTTCCTTGTCAAATAAGAATGTAATGTCTAATTCAAATAATGTTTATCAGACTCAGCAAATTCCATAAAGGACTCTGGAATCATTAGTGGTTTCCATACTGTTTTTTTCCTTATGTGACTTTTCCCTTCAGAAACATTCATCCTTGACATTTGACTTCAAGGCAGCTTAAAGACCATTAGAATCAGGTTGTGACATTGCTGAGTCTAGCTCTGGAAGATATTTGTAGGTGCCTATTACACTGTACAGTCCCTTTTATTCTTACCTCTCAAGTCATTACCTACACCAGGAACAGGATAGACAGATGTCTCAGATAAAGAATGAAGCAAGTGTAGTCAATAGGATAAAGTACTCAAGAGGGGGCACAGATGAAATTATTTATAAACAAGCTGCCATTGTTAGCCACATGGAGGGTGTTATCAAAAACAAAATTGTTAGTGATCACTCATTTTTTGATACTGTCAGACAACTCAACAATATTGTTTTACTTAGAAAAAATGTTCTAAATCTCTGGATGGCAGATCAGGTAATAATAACTTGGAAGTAAACATTCAAAAACTGTTCTGGCTCTCAGCCTCTCTTTTTCCTGATACAGAATGTTTAAGCAGATAGTTTGTTAAGAAACTACAGCTTTTGGGAGCTTATTTGCAAAATTTAATATATTTTGAATCCAACAAACGTGGAGATTTCTGCCATTGGAAAGGTTTTGCAGCTGTATAAGAGTGCAAGGAGAAAGCTAGTATGTTTAGCTTCAAAGAAGCTTTGGCAAACTGTATTCCTTTCTGTTCTGTTTATCAGGACAGTGGCAGCTAAGATGCAATAGAAGAACATAATTAAGCATCTTGACAGTCATGGAGGCCTTGCTTTGAGCAAAAACACTCATCTTATTTTTCTGCTGCAAGTAATAATGAATCACATTAACAAACCAAGTAACTTGCATTCTTTTTTAAACCTATATGCAAGCAATCTGGGCAATGACTTAATTCATTTTGAGGCATGTCTTTCTCTTGGTTGGCCAGATCTCTTGCCTTTTCTTGCCCCTCTTCAAACTCCAGTCCCAGGGGAAACAAAAAAGCTGTCTGGAGAGTCTTCTAGCATGCAGAAGCCCATGGATAAAAAAGAAGCAACATGGGCAGACTATATGAGGGGAATATACTATTATCCTCATTAACCCTGTGTGCACATGAGAGCATTGGGACATAACTGGGTGAATGAGCGTAATTGAGCTTTAATGGTCTCCAGAAGTAAACCAATCTCTTGGAGTTAAAGCCATTTGGCATTGTTTAGAGATGCCCTGAGGTTGCTCTGAACCATGTTTGGGATGCCATAAAGCTGGCCTCCATATCCAGGAGCTAAATGTATTCTTTGCTGATTTTTTGTTTGATCTTTACCAAGCTGTGCTTAGAGCTCAGTATAGCCATGTAATTCCTATTCATTTTCCTGGGTGATGCAGTATAGTATTGTAAAGAAATTGCACTCCAGAATCTCATTTTCACTGACTCTCCACTAACACTGCTCTGTCAGAAGAGCTACTGTAAATGAAAACCTAAACTGTTCTGGTCTTTAGCTTATTAACTTTTCTTGTCTCATTATATCTGTAACTTTCTGAAATAGAAGTTTAGTGGCTGAGTCCTGTGAAAATTAGGAATCTATTGTTTCATTGTCATAACATTCAACAAAATTTTCTGACATGACCACCAGATGATGTTAATGTTTATATAATAGGACAAAGAAAAAATAGAAATAGGGGGTGTGGGGGGGAGGGGGACCAGAGGATTTTGTAATGGTGTAGAAAGGCTAAATAGGATTCCTAACCTAAAAAGGATGTAAATGGCAAGCAGACTATTAATCTCTACAGTCTCCCAAAAAGCTAGATGAAGTGACACAATCTCATCCCTATGTAGTATTAATTCCACAATTTTTCGTACACTGATATACTCTATACCTTCTACCCAGTTAGTGAGTGAAGTAATGACCAAACAAAAGGGTTATGGCACTGGGGTGCTTCCAACCGTGACAAAAATCTTATTTGATGCATATAACATTGAATAAGCCTGGAGCCATTTTTTTTCAAAAATGGGGAAATGAAGCAACTATAAGGGGAAATGAAGAGTGACTGTTTTGTTGTACGGTTCTCAGAAAAAAAACAATAGTCCCTCTGGAGCATTTTTCTGTCGCAACTATAAGCTAACAGGAAGGATGTCTCCTCACAAAAAGTCTTACATTATGCACATGCTTCCAACTAACTTTTCTTTAATATGATCAAAAAAGTTTCCTGACATGCATCATTTTGGAGGTGCCCAGATTTTGTCGTCACTGGAACTATGCCAATTTACACCCACCAAACATCTGGCTGGATGCTTATAGCTAGGTTTAGCTCCTCACCACTAATAACTGAGAACACTTTACAGTTGAGAACACTGCAGAACAAGTACTTTCACCACCCCAAAATATGGTGTTATTTGGAATTGGTGTCAGGACAACCCTGTTCTCCTCAGTTCAGCATGGATTTTGGGGAACTGGCCCAAGACAGACAGCAGCTTCCTGAGGTCACTATTTCGAGAAGCATAGCTCCAGACAATAGAGACAATAGATAAGTGGGAGAGACTGTGGAGTGGCAATGAGAGAGAGGGATGGAATGAAATGTTTGGACAACATTATGGAAAGAAAAAAGGGTGAGGGGAATGAGTGGAGGGAGGAAGAATGAGGGAACTAGAGAGAACTGGCAAAACAAAAGACATGAAAAGGGAGAAGAGAAAGCATGGGACAAGTGGAGTATTCATAAGAAACAGGGCAGCATTTTAATCCTTACAAAGCCACATGCTTAAAATTAAAGGCAGAAAAACATTAGAGGAGCCTCACTGCAGGGACTGTTTACTACAGCTGAGAATGTGAAGTTCCTTTCAGTGAATTATGGCTTAATCGATAACATAGAAAGCCTCCCTTCTCACCAACACCTGTAAAACTGCACTGGCTTTATCAGATAGCTCCTGTTGAGCCCATCTAGTTGATGAACATTCTTATCAACTAGCAAATATAAATGACTTATGGGGATAATATTTCAATGTATAATGACACTGCTATATCTAGGATTCTTTTAAGATCTAGGTTATTAAATATTAAATAGCAAAGCCGTAAATTATTGTAACAGCTTTATATAACTAAATTAAATTCAAACAAAACCTAATTTCCTTAATCACTGACTGTAATCCTCCAGGAACATATGCTATTAACTCTGCTACAAATGGCACAGAAATTGTATGACTACAGTTAAGTTATTTTATATCAAATTCTAATCCAGGGCAGAGTCCTCAGTAAATCTCTGACAGGGATTTTAATGCTTCTGCAATCATATTGGCTCTTAACTGGAGAGCTAATCTTTTGATTGTCTGTTTTTTCACTCCTTTATCCATTTCCCTCACTCTTTGATTTTGCTAGCTAGTATATTCTACTCTATACCCTGTTTTGAAATATTTGGCTTTCTTTCTTCTCATATTTGATCAGTCGGAGTCAAGCTTTTTCTTACTTAAAAATTAGATTGATTTTTGTTTTTCTTGTATAAAACTGACTCATTTAATCACTTAAATATATAAGTTAACTACCCATTTGTTTTTTGCTAGAGCTGACATAACTGTTCACAGTTTGCAGCTAAGCATCCAGAAAACAGACTAATTTTCTCTTATTTTTAAGAATCCTTTTGAACAAGAATATTTACGAATGTCATTTAAATAAACAGCTTCCAGAGTGGCTAAGGACAATGAGAAGATGATAAAGAGAATTGAATGCAATGATACAAGAAAGGAATCATTAAAATTTCTGAAAGCCCATGAGTTTCTCCAAGAAAACTTAATTCCAAGAACAGAAGGTTCTGTGCATTTTTAAATGAACTACTGTAAATCAAGAGACAGTTGATGATACCTACCTGTTGCTGATAACACATAATTTATTGGGCAATATGAGGCTAGCCAAGTAATTGTCCATCATTGGCTTCATTAAAGATATTGTTAGGTATCTCAGCAGATAGATGATTAAAGAAAAGGACAAGCAAACTATAGCATATATTTAGTTGAAGTTAATGCTTTGAAAAATAGCCTAATGTGTGCTGGTAAAAGATTACCTTGCTGTCATGTTGGAAGACATTGTGAAGCAGGGCAACCAAAAGGAACCAAGTTCTAATGCCAGATGACTGTAGTAGTATATTTTAATCCTCCAATCTTCTAGTGTCTTCTAGTATTACCCTTTCAAGATGTATCCATGTAATGGGACAGGTTATGTTGACATGAAGTATTGCAAAATAGGCATTATAATATTTCACTGCTATGAAATATTTTTATTTCCATGTTCATATATCCTGTACACCGCAATGCAGCAATTCCAGTTAGACACACACGAAGAGCCATCTTAGCTGATTATCTGCTCAACTTCTGAAAAAGCATTAAGCCACAACTAACAGAAAGCATTTCTCCAATATGTCCTTAGGTAAACATTCAGTTTAGCGAAACTGGAAAAGCTCTATGTTACTTCTTAATGATGCTACAGATGCCTTTTTTTGCTACAGCAAAAAAAAGGACGCAAATGTGAGATTAATGCTGAAAAAATGCTATGGGAATTTTGAGGCTAGGCCATTCAAATATTATGTCATTGGTTATGAACCACTTACCACACATATAAGCATGCAAATACAGTTTTTAATTGTGAACCAGAGAAGTCCTACAAAAGAAGTTTTTTTCCTACAAAAGAAAAAGAATATATGAAGAGGAAGCCACAGCTGTCCCACCCCTCCTCATTGGGGAACCTGCCTAGGGCTGTCTGAAATGGCTGTGTTTCATTTTGGTTTTGGATTCAGTGTTTCAGAGGGACAGTGTTTTGTTTCAGTTTTGTAGGGCTGTGTGAAATGACTGTTTCATTTCAGTTCAGATTTAGTATTTTGGAGGGACAGTGCTTCATTTCGGTGTTTCAGATCGCTGTCCCATTTCGTTTCAGCCAAGACTGTTTCAAAACTGTTTTGAAATGTTGACATTGTTTCAGTGTTTCAGCCATAGGCTATAATGGGGAGTTTCAAGGAGATAGGTGCAGGGGGTTCTGGGAAAATGCACCTCAAACCGTTCAAAGCAAAACTCATGTCACTTTTGCATGTGTAAGCAGAGTAGGATAAAAAATGCAGGGAAGGTAGCCCCTTCTGAGTCCATGAAGCCTGCCAAGTTTCAAGGAGATAGGTGCAGGGGTTTCTGGGAAACTGCACCTCAAGCTGCTGAAAGCAAAACTCATGTTGTGTAACTTTGTGCGTGTCTTAAAGCACAGTGGGATTGTAACTTTGTATGTGTCTTAAAGCGCAGCAGGATGGAAATTGCAGGGAGGGTAGCCTCTGTTCTCACCCTCATAACTCCACTGCAACCAGTAAACCTCAGGTCTCTCAAAGATTTTACAGGTCTGGGCTTTCCCCAGCCAGGACTGTGCAGTGGCTGGAGGTTATCAGGTGCCTCCTCCCTGCCTTTCACCAGGGAGGTTCACTGTCCCGGCATTTCCTGGGGCTGCTGCACCATTGGCAGTCCCACTCAGGCCTCCCTACCATGGCAGGGTGCAGTTTTAGGTCATGCCCAGCATGATGTGGGGCCTCCCATTCCCTATATAGCCCCGGCCCTTATACTTCTAAGTTCCTCCTGGCAAGGGAGCTCAGCAGGAAGATGTTCTTCCCTTGCTGGCTGGTGAGAAACTACACTGATGTCTCCAGCTCTGAGAGCAGGGCATTAAATGGCAACCCTCAGTATCACCTGTCCTGGCACATAAATATCTCCTCATGTGGGCATGAGGCCTGATAGGTTTCAGGCAGATTGGTGCAGGGCTTTCTGTGAAACTGCATCTCAAACTGCTGAAAGCAAAACTCATGTCACTTGTGTATGTTAAGGGGTGTAGGTTGTAGCCATGTTGGTCTAAAAACATAGCCCAGACAAGGTTCTTAGGGTCAATCTGATATCTTTTATTAGACCAACTGAATAGTTGGAGAAATTCTTCTTTGCAAGCTTTCAAGTTTAAAAACCCTTTGTCAGGCTAAGGAAGCATCCGCAGTTTGTGTGTGTGCTCTTCCTGCATGGAAGGAATAGTAAAGAAGCCAGAGGCCTGCATGCAGTGCAAGCAAGAAAGTTAGTCAGTGAAAATGTAAATTGAGGTGTTAAGGGGTAAGATACAGGCTGGGGGGGCGGGATGGAAGGGGGTTGTAGCAGGTAAAAGTGGAAACGTACCTGTTACCTGGAGTGTCAGAGGTCAGACAGGTTGTATTGTATCATAAATCCAATGTTTATACTGAGTTCATGAGTTTCTTTCCCCCCCCGTCCCCCCGCCTGCAGCCTGTCTCTCACCCCCTGATACCTCAATATACATTTTCACTGATAGGCTTTCTTGCCTGTATTGCATGCCAGCCTCTAGTTTCTTTACTATTCCTCCCATCCAGGAAAAGCACACACAGAACTGCAGATTCTTCCTCAGCCTGACAAAGGGTTTTAAACCCAAAAGCCCATGCCTCGCAGATGGCATCCCAGATAGCTAAGCTCACATGAAGAGTCACAACTCCACTGCAACCAGCAAGCTCAGGCCTCTCAAAGAACTTACAAGTCTGGGATTTCCATAGCCAGGACTGTGGGTGTGTGTGGTGGCTGGAGGATATAAGGCACCTCGTATCTGCCTTTCACCAGGGAGGTCCTCGGTCCTGGCATTTCTTGGCAGCTACTGCAGTCCCACCAGGCCTCCCAACCTTGGCAGGGTACAATTTTAGGTCATGTCCAGGACCTGGTCCCTCCTCCTTCCCCATAGTCCCAGCCCATAACTCCAAGTTCATCTTGGCATGGGAGCTCAGCAGAGAGATGTTCTTCCCTTCCTGGCTGGTGATGCCATGAGTGCTGCATCCAGCTCTTAGAGTGGGGCATTAAGTGGTTTTTAAAATATTAAAAAAGGAAATATATTTAACAATTTCTTTGCCTCCATTTTCCTGAGCAGGGAAACAGTCACCCCCCCGGCTCCCCCTTACACCTCAGGGGAGGCGCACCTAGGCCAAGGGTTAGTGAGGAACTAGTTAGGGAACTTCTGGAAGGACTGGATGTATTCAAATCAGCTGGTCCAGAAGATCTCCACCCTAGAGTACTGAGGGAATTGGCTGAGGTCATTGCGGGACCCCTGGCACGGCTTTACGAGCACTCATGGTGCTCTGGTGTGGTGCCAGAGGACTGGAAGAGGGCCAGTGTGGTTCCCATCTTCAAAAAGGGAAGGAAGGAGGACCCGGGAAACTATAGGCCAGTTAGTCTTACCTCGATCCTGGGCAAGCTTTTTGAGAAAATTATTCTGGAGCATATCCACAAGGGGCCATCAGGGGAGATCATGCTTAGGGTCAATCAACACGGGTTCATTAGCAGCAGGTCCTGTCAGAGCAACTTAGTGGCCTTCTATGACCAGATCACCAAATCCTTAGATGCAGGGGTAGCAGTGGACATAGTCTTCCTGGATTTTCGGAAGGCCTTCGACACTGTCTCTCACCCCGTGCTCATTAAGAAACTGAGGGACTGTGGTATCGACACCCACACAGTCAAATGGGTCACCAGCTGGCTGGAGGGCTGCACCCAGAGAGTGGTGGTGAATGGGTCATTTTTGACTTGGAGGGATGTGAGCAGTGGGGTTCCGCAGGGCTCGGTCCTCGGGCCCGCACTGTTCAACATCTTCATCAGTGACTTGGACGAGGGGGTAAATAGCACCCCCTCGTCTAAGTTGCTGATGACACTAAGATGTGGGGGGATGTGGGCAAGCTAGAAGGGAGGAATAGGCTGCAATCAGACCTAGACAGGTTACAGAGGTGGGTGGATGAGAATAGTATGGGATTCAACACTGATAAGTGCAAAGTAATGCACCTGGGGAGGAACAACTGGCACCATACTTACAGGTTGGGGAACTCCCTTCTTGTCAGTACAGAGTCAGAAAAGGATCTTGGAGCCATCATTGATTCCAAGATGAACATGGGCCGGCAGTGTGGGGATGCAGTCAGGAAGGCCAACCATACCTTGTCATGCATCCAGAGCCTTGCACCTGCCAGCAGGGACTGGGACATCAGGTGCAGGAAGCCGTGGCCAGCCACCTCCTACAAAAATCCCTGCTTTAGCTCACCAAGCATGCACCCCAACCCCCACCTCCCAAATCCCAGCACCATGCTCACTGCACACACATCTCACAAGAACAAGATTTTATTTCCTCACATTAACCAGAGCCCCACTCCCTCCTCAACAAACAGAGCCCCTCCACTACCCAACCCATCCATCAACAATAAAAAGCTTCTTCCCTGTGAAAACTATGTACAATGTCCTTTGTGCACCATCCCAATGTAGGGGGTTGTTAGTGTGTCCGTGCAAGGTACTGCCTAATTCCCTGGTTCTCTCCTGCCACAACTTTGATCTTGTTAAATAAATAGGGAGGGAAGAGATATTACCATGTTTAGTACCTGTGGAAGGACCACGCTTGGTCTAATTTACAATCCAGGTGCTTTATTATTCTGTCTTGTACAGGTAACCAAATGGGAGGAAGCAGCTCATCCAGACTGTTCTTGGGATCACCCCGGAGCTCTGAAGAGGATCCCTGGTGACTCAATCTATACAGTAAGTGCCAGCAGACATTTCACCAGCTTACGGCTGGCTGTGCCTGTAATCAGTCCCAGTGGGGTTCCCAGCACTAAATCAACTGTCCTGTGCAGGGTGGCTTGTTACAGGCACTGCCCAGTCTCTTTCACCATGTGCTGTGCCGACGCAGATCCAGGTATCTCCTTGTGGTTGGGTTCTCAGACCTTGGACCCAATTCCCCTCTCCCCTCAAGTTCTGGGCGATGGGAAAGGTCTCTTCTGGGATTTAGGCTGGTGACCCCCTTTTACTTTTGTGTTGTCTCATCACGTCCTTTGTAGAACCGCGGCTTCTCCCAGCTCAGCGACTCAGTTCTCCCTGGACTCATCGCCACTCCTGTGAGCGTGGTTTGCCGGCCCCAGGCTCCAGAGTCCTTCAGCCCGTGCTGGCCCTGTGTTGCAGATCCCTCCTTCAGATCCTTCCTCCTGAGAGTCCCCAGCAACTCCTCTCTTCTCTCGTGGTGCCCACAGGTGCCCTTCCCCAGACTTCCTCCTCTTCATATCCCTAGGCACTGCATCCCACTGGCTTTTGGCAGGCATGGGGCATCTTCTTGCCCCACCAGGCCATAATCACTTCCAGCTGCAAGATCTTTCAGGTAACAGGGTTTCAGTCAGGAACCCTATTACAGGAGTCATGGGGTGGGGAGGGCCATGGGAGCAGAGCACCCTGGCCTCTGGCTGTTTCCTTGCAGGTGCAGACATGTGGCAAGTGCAGTGGGTAGGGAGAGCTCACCCAGGGGTGATGGCAGGTGGTGTTCCCCAGTGCAGGTGGCTCCCCCTCTGGCAAGTGGAGTCCAGGCCTAGTAGGGCCAGTGAGCAGTCCTGGCACCACTGCAGGCAGCTGTGCCTCTGCACCCTCATAGAGCTGGGGCAAGCAGGGATGGGCCAGGTTGGAGGGATGGGTGGTAGGGCACCAAGGGTGGGGTGCGGGCCAGGGGCTCCTGGCTAGTGGAGACACCACAGAACTTCCTCCCAGGGCTGGGGTGGTGAGAAGCACCTGCTGCAGGGTGGTGGGTTGCTGCCAAAGAGTGTGTATATGACAGCATGGGGTGCAGGCCCAGGCTGCCCCACAACCTTCTGGAGGACTGCCTGGAGGACTACCTGTATTTATGCTATATCTCCCTGCCCCCTGCAGGTGAAGAGGACACTGCCACTGGCATCAATATGTTCCTCAGCATGTGAGAGGCGCATGGCTGCCTAGCTGTCAGGGCAGGGTCTGCTCAATAAAGTTTGGCACTGTCTCCTGCCTCCCTGCATGCTATGGTGGGGATGGGTGAACTTGGGGCCAGGGAAGTGCACATAGGCCAGGTGGGGAGCAGGGGCCCTCTCCCCAGTGCAGGCCTTACCACATGGCTGGGTTTGGCATGTCCAGTGGCTCCACTCAGACCTGGCTGGCAGTGATAGCACTCAGCTCCAGCCGGTGTCCTCCAATGGTCAGGGGGGGCACACTGTGCAAGCTCCCTGATGGCCCTTGCCCCTGCTGGGAAGAGCTGGCACTGCTGGAGACTAGCAGTGTCGTGGCTAGCCATGCCTTATGGCTGGGTCTGGGGCTGTGGAGCTTGCAAGGCAGGTGGTGGCCAGGGCTCCCTGAGCTGCTGGTGGAAACTACATCTGGGGAACTTGGAAGGATAGGGTGCTGCACATCCAAGGGGCCCTCCTCTGGTGATGTATTACTGAAGGTGCCAGGATAGGGCCAGAGCTTAGACAGGATGCCCAGCTGTGGCCCAGGTCCCGGGGTGCAGGGTGGGCCATCAGTTGCCGCATAAAGAGGCATAAACTTATGGGCTCCAGTGATTGTTACCCAGTGTGCCTGCAAAGCCTTGATCTTTATGCAGCACTGCTGCATCAACTGGTTGTGCCTGTGCTTCCAAATCCAGCTTGACAGGCCTCATAGACGTAGGTGTTGGAGCGCCCACCCCACTTGTACCTGGCACGGCACTTCAGCCATGCCCCACAGCACCACAAAGTTGTGGCCTAGTGGGGGTCCCAGGTGGAGGACACAGGACTGGGCAAGGAGGATGTCATGGGGGGTCCTACCTAGCTCTCTGGGCCACTGTGTGGCTATCCCTGCATTGCTGGCCCTGGGCAGCTGCCTGCAGTGCTCAGCACAGAGGTACAGCAAGGCACTGGCAGCTGCATGGCAGAGGCAATGCCTCATAACCATGTGGCAGTGCAGTGCCAAGTAGCAGCATTGAGATGCAGGCAGGCAGGCACAGCTAGTCTGTGACCTGCCCAGGGGGATACAGGGCCTGGAGTGCCCCAGGGCTCAAAATGCCTGCAAGCTGTTAAAGCCTGTAGCCAGGGGCTGCCATACAGACAGCCCAGCCCTGAGGCAAGAGAGGCTCCCAGCCCAGAGCCCTGGAGCTGGCCCCCTAGTGGCAGGGCAGACCCAGGAGTAAACTCACTCGTGAGTTGCATCTGCAAGTGTGGACACTTACTGAGCAGTAACAACCCTTAATCTCATGTAAATTTGCTACTTGCATTTGCAGGTAGAAAATTTATGTGGGACCAAGGGTTTTTAATGTATAGTAAGCACTCGCACGTGTAGATGTAAATGCTTACTGCACAGTAAACTACACTAATGCACATTTGTGTATCTCATGTAGATGTGTCCACTGTTTAGTAGACCAAAATTCATCCCCCATCTCTAGAGGATGTTTTTATAACAAAGTGTTTGGCAATAAACTAAGGTTCATAGCAAGCTTCCTCACTGGCTTGGATGTTCCCAAGGTTCCTACTTCAGCTTTGCCCACTGTATGCTTAAAATTTATCTAGAGAGCCACAGATCATTTAGTGGTACATTATGAGGATGAGTATTTGAAATGATAATCAGTCATGTCAAAATTTAATTACCACCTGATCACAGAATAATTAGAAATGTTATGAATATATAAAATAATCTGTATGTTACAATAATCAATATAAACCTATATAAATTATGTATGTTTAAGCACATTTATCAATATATTCAATAGATAAATAATTGTGATTAATATTTATAGATGGTTTTATATTCATTATTAATACTCATAACACCAATAAACAACCTGAACACTCTCTGCATCCTCTACCAACAAACCAGCATTAAGAACGTGAAACAGACTGGGCTCAGGGACTTTATTTAGCCTTGCCTGTCATCCAGTTGGCTTTGAGAACATGGCATCAACCATGGTCCATGCATGTGTCCACCAATCATTTGAGACAGGGCCAGGGACACCTCCCAACCCTGACTGTCCAGAAGTATGCTTAACCATAAGCTAGTTATTAATTCAGCTCTGACTTGAAAGCACCCTCCAGGTATGAAAGAGGGCCACCTGTTAGAGACTTTTTTTTTTTAATTTGGAGGAAATGTGGAAAGGCCACATGGATTTCTTTGCCACCCGGGCAATACTTCAAGAATTCATTTTACCTTTAAGGGTGTTTTAACCCTTTAAGAGGAAACACTATTTCAGCAGACTGTTTTGAGGAAGAGGAAATGGAAGACAGTTGCCTGTTGGCCCAGTCATTGTCTGACATGCCAAAATCCAATTATGAATTCCAAGCAAGTAGATATGAACCTGATGTCTTAGTTTTTGGAATAAACACTGAGACCTTAGAGGGCCACTGATGTTGAAGGAGGGTGTCTGGAAAGATGCAGAGGCACTGAAGTGTAGTTTGAACTAAGGAGGCAGGCTCAAATAAACATGTTAACATGCCAAAGGAAGGGGGAAGGCAGGGCTTGGTGGTCAGAGAGAGGGAATATATAAAACAATAAAAAAAATCTAGAAATTGGTGTTTTTTCCTTAAAGCCTACCAACACCCAGATTACACCTGTTTAGAGATGCCCAAGAGCCTGTATGCTAGAAGTTCTGTGGGAAAAAATGATTGGGGTCTGTCGCAGAGCTTGCAGGTGCCCTGTGACTGAGCGCAGAAACGGCTCGGGGGAGACACCTGGTGGCGGAAAGAGGGAAGCTCAGCTGCCAGTCACTAGGACTGTGCAGGTGCTGGTTGCTAGGGAAACCAGGGTAAACACAGAGACAGGAAGGGGTGGAACTTGGCCCTTCTTAAGCCCAGGCAGGAGGCCAGGAGGGCAGTTTCCCTCTGGCGGCTGAGGGAGGAGGAACTTGGCCAGCACAAAGAGGTGAACCCGGATGGTAGAAACATACCCTAGGTCCTGCTGAGGGGATTGGTGTGCTCGCTGTCTCTGGTAGGGAGGTACTGTTGTTTTCTTCTCACCAGGATGGTTTAGCTTTTATGTTGTAGCCGAGGGGCTTTGTGTTTTATGTTCACTACTTTACCAGAGGACCGGGTGAGGCTATTAGCGGTTGGAGGAGGCCTCATAGGGACTCCCCAGTAGCATGGGGGTTCCTGGTGCCGGAGAAGGTGCAGTATTTTGCAGGGTACATTGGCCTAGCCCCGTGAGAGAATAAGGAAGGGCAGTGAGAAGCCCCATGAGAGAATGAGGAGGGGCAGCGAGGAGCCCTGTGAGAGAGTAAGGAGGGGCAGCGAGGAGCCCTGAGAGCAAAAGGGGGGCCAAGACATAACAGGTCCCAAGTCAGATCACACCAGCACCATCTGCGAGGCTTGGGCTGCAGTGTAGGGGAGGAAAAGGAGCCACAGGCAGCACCCCCTGTCATCGGGGTGCGTACAAATGGGCAGCCTCCCGCTGATTACAATCATCTATTAATCAAAATAAGAGCAAGGTGTGGCAGGAGAGTAAGCAGGCAGTTGGCCCATTACAGGAGGGCGGAGCCACACTTCCAGAGAGGCTCTGAGAGTAGGACCCCTGTCACAGGATCCAAGCTATTTTATCTTGTATCTGAAATATAGTGTTCAAGACAAACTTGGACCATGATAGTAAAGAGAACCGTATGACATTTGAAGGGTATTGGGCATAGAGTTAGCTAAGCCTGTTTCACACTGGGCATGTCTACATGTGACATTATGTCACCATAGCAATGTGCTACGGCAACATAGCATCCATGGGCAAAAATTGTGATGCTACAGCAGCACTGCCATAGCAGTATAGTGCATTGCTACAGTGATGTAGCAGCTAAACATAACTATGTGTCGCGCAAACAGCACAGTATGGGCTGTACTTGTGCCATCATTTAGTACTTCTGAAAAGTATTAGCACAGTGACAACAGTACCATGGGGCATGTGTAGACATACCCACTGAGTAAAAGAAGGTGTTATGTGAACTATTATTGTGCATTGTTTTGCAGAGGTATTGCAGGGCAGGTGAGCACCCAGGAGGGTGGCAACTTCTAGCTACCAAAGTGGCTGTAGAAGCAGCTGTTATTTTTCTGCACCCTCTTCTCCAACTGTCCAAGTCAGCACCAGGGACTGCTTTTCCAGTTGTCCTTAGTTATACTACAATTTGTTATTTTACAATATCCTTAAGCATTGGGAGAGCCACAACAGGGGGAATTGGTCTTTAGAGGATATAAATCAGAAGTTTTGGTATGTCTGTGCTGATCTGTGTTTGGGAAGTATATGAAATACTTGTTGCATTAGGGTATGCCATGCAATGTCTGCATTTTCACTCAAAAAAGAAGATCTTGGGGTGTCAAGCAAGTATTAAGCAAAGAGGGGATATGCACCTTTGGTGCATACAGTGAACAGTGTTTTCACCTATAGTGAATGCCTGCTGGGCACCAGAACTGATAAAACTATAGTTAAGAAAAGAGCTGATTGCAATAAAATCTAGAATCCTTAAGTAAGAGTATGGTGTGGGGACACATATCAGTTATGGAACATAATCATGGCTTGGTAGTACTACATGAAGCCATTTTAAAAAAGGACTTGTGTGCCTATCTATGTTACTGTTATTGGAAGTATGTAGGCCTTCCACAAAAATGGTGGATACCTTTAGTGTTTTAAAATAAAATAGCTTATGAAACACTAGGGTTGTCTTTTTAAGGAGAGAGCTGTCCCTTTACAGAAAGAAGAAGTGAACATGTTTGTGAAAAATCCAGAGGGAAATAAACCTTATATGTAGCATAATGCAAGGTCCTGCTTTGTAGCACTTCACAAAGCATGGTTGTTAAATATCCAACTCTGCTGCTTAATTACATAGCACAAGCTCAGAACACTGAGTGTCTTACGACAAATGGTTCCAAGGCATGTACAAAATGATATGAAGATCTTATATTTTGAAAAAGTAGTTACCCCAAATTGCACAGGGTTCCCCATAATGCTTGGGTACTTCTAGCATGAAGTCACTATTTGGCTAAGTACAGACTGTCAAAAAACCTAAAGCTAAATTGATTAAGTCTTTGCAGGTTAATCTAAGCTGCAGAGACTGAATTGATAAGCAAAAGAAGACACGTTCACGTTTAATTCAGGAAATGCAGCCATATGCCTGCAGTGGCTCAAGCCAGAAGCCAGGGGATGCTAGAGGGCACCTGCTAGTCACTGCCAAAGGGGAGGGAACAGAAAAAACCCTTGAAGACTTTTTCCCCCTATCTGCTGGAGTGGAACGGGCAAGGCCAGGTGCTAGCCTGCACTCTGCCTGGGTTTGGGGTTGGGGGAGGATTGGAAGGTAGTGGCACTGAATTCATAAAAGTTTGAACAAGAATAGCTCTTTCTCTAAAAAACTATAAACTGAAGAACTATAAACACAGCATGTACACCTAAAATATCAAACATTATATATTACACTTCTCGTCTCTAATATTGAATACAATTATTTGCTTACAGATTATTTAATAAGCTTCAATAAATATGTGATAACACTATTTTTATACTTCAATTATTATAATTTTGTTTTTCTACCTACCTGGTGTGCTGTTACAGTCACTAAAGTGCCTTTTATGGTTTCAGTAATAACTAATTTAGAGTTTGGGTCTGCTAATTTAGAGTTTGGGTCTGCTTGTGTTAAGATCCTTTGTAATATAAACCATGGACCCTGAGATTTTAAAGTGTAGAGTAGAACGGCTATAAGCAAGGCTATAATCAGTGATAGACCCCTGACGCATACTCACTTCCCTTCCAGTCTGACACTCAACTTTTGTTGACTTCAAAAGGCAAATTTTGAAACCCATTTATTTACTCAGGCATTTCCTGAGTGGGTGCTCTAAGTGGTGGAAGTGGATTCTTTTGTCTTTCCCCAGGGAAGGATTTTTTTTTGTTTACTAGTTAAGCATCATTAACCTTTCTTTCTTGCCCAATCAGGAATTTTTTTTTCACTATGATACAGGATGGGCAGTTAATCCTACAATTAAAAGGATGAATATTTTGGAAACTTTGGGTAGCTTATATAAACTATAAAACTGGTTCTAAACTAAATCATGTTTTCTCTCAAAAAAAAATGGTCAGTTAGGATGTCCTGAAAGGATTTCCTTCTGTTACTGTAAAAATGCTTCAGTAAATGAACAGAGACGGAATAATTTCAAAACTACAGCTCCTGAGCAATGCTGAGTCCTTTGTTTAGTTCAGCAGTTTGCCTAAAATCAAGCTCATGGGTTAGATCATTTGGGGACCAAAATAAACCACACTGGGACTGATTCTCCACTTTGCTACCTTAAGATTGCACATGTATAAAACTTGAGTGTTACAGTCCATATATTTAATTTTAATTTGGAGACTTAACTTGTTTGTTACACAGTGTAAATATAAATATTGGTTATCATCACAATAGGAAAAGCTGAAGTGGCTTCAATGAATATTATTTGTTATAAATTATTTCCTTGGAAATGGAAAGAACACATGAAAGCAAGCAATTCAGATATAAATGGTATAAAACAGACTTTTGTGTATTTTTCTTTTTTCTCTGATGATCAAGGAAAGGCAGAGCAGCTGACCAGATTCCAACTTGAGTTCTTTGTTGTTTTGCATCAGATGTGCTTTCAGACCTTAAATCAGTTGCAGGAATTACATTTTTTACCCAGTACAATATTTACCAGGGAAGATAGCAAATCTACCCAGAAGTGAAATTTGTGCAATTGTACAACCTCAACACCACCAAAAAAAAAATTCCTCCACACAGGAATTAAACCTCTGAGTTCTTAATGACATTTTAGTTGTTGCTTTATTTATTCAAATGTAACCATTATTTAAAAGACTTATTTCTGCCTTTTGGGAATTCAGAGTCCTAACCATATATGATGGAAGTGAGTTGCACAATTAATTTCAGAAGAAGATTTCACTGGTAAATATTCTGATTTGTTTGCCCTTTGATAGAAATGAAACAGAAGCAGCAAGTCATGAAGAGTAGAGATGGAAATTACCACAGAAGTAAATTCCCACAACTTTTCTAGCCTCTGAGAGAAGGACGTGAATGAGGCAAAATGAAATCCTTTATGCCTATGGCTCAGTGTGCTGAAGCAGAGCTGTGCTGCTGAGTCCTGTACTGGAAATCACTATATTTTGGAAGCCTGATTTAAAAAAAAAAAAAAGGAGTTTTCAGGAAGTCTGGGGGAGGGGCAATGCAGTTTCTTTTTATTATAACGGGCCCCTTTGTTGAGATAGAACAAGAGAAAAGATCTTTCTGCTTGTCCCGCTTACACATATCAGTTATTAGCAGGGCAACTTCCTATCGCTCCTAAGAGGCACTGGGCCCCTGCAGTGGAGAATAACAGAGAGGAGGAGGAGGGGAGCCAGCTGAGAATGGAGCTGCTAGTGCTGCTCAGTGCCCTGGTTACACGGCTGCTCTTCATTTTACACTCTCTGATCGGGGTTTGGAGAGTGACTGAAGTGAAGAAGGAACCCGTGTACTGGCTGCTGGCACTGCTCAACCTTCTCCTGTGCCTGGAAACAGGGCTTACCCTCAAGTTTAAGCATGGTAAAGGCTACAAATGGTGAGCATATTCCCTCAAGTCCTCCAGAGGGTCTCTTAGTTCTTTGCATGTACGTTATTGCAGATCTTAGGCTCACTTGAACTGGGCTGCTATTTTATAGCAGGGCTGACTCTTTCTTCAGCTCTGCCCCAGGAGTTACTCCTGCTTTGTCTTTGTCAAGCATTGAGGGATTTCTGCATCAGCTGCTGCAGCAGGTTTGCCTCTGGGATTTCGGGGGCTTGGGGAGCTTTGGCAACAGCAATGCCAAATCCAAAGGGCTTTTAAAATAGGTAACTTATGAATAAGGATGTTTGGAAATCAAACTTTGTGGAACTGTGAGAGTCTCCTGCCAGAGACTTTTTGTTCTTATGCTGCAAGACAAAGCACATTTTTTCCTTTGTGTTGGTGCTCCATCTACACAGACACAGAGGCTTTGGGCTCTTTTTGAGTGACACTTCATGAAGTAGCAAGCCTGTACATGGAACAGATATCTTGACCACAGCCCAAGTAGTGGACTGTGGAGAAAGCAGACTGCTCAGTGCCAAGGCAATCCCACACCTCCTCTGATAACCTCACTAATATCCTCAGCTTTCCTGGGCATTTTTCCTCAGCAGTAGTGCTTGTAGGAGTGACAGCCCTGAGCTAACTCTAGAACAGTATCAACAGACATAAGATGTGTACAAGGCATTGGCACAGCATGGTGTATATTCTACTAAGTATTTCTAATCTAATTGGATGTGAATTTAGAGAGTGTTTCATTGAGAAGCCACTGAGTTGTAAATGCGTTGGTAAAAATGAATTGTAAGAGAATTCTTAAAATGTGTACCATAGTTCACCTAAGTACAAGACCATTACAGGTGTCTGGACAGCATCTATCCAGAGAGGATAATTTAGCTTTAATCCTCATCATTTGCAATTCATTAACATAAAGCAGGCAAGCCAAATGCTCTGTAAAAATAGAGATAAGATATTTGTAACTGCCATAATATTGTGCTCATCCATTTTTTAAAAAAATTTTGAAAGACAAATCCATAGGTAAAAGGTAAGGTACTCAAAGGGTCACGAATGCTAACACCATCTTGCAAATGTATTATAAAAGTTCAGAGTACTATGGTGAAACAAAACATACAAACATTTCGCAACCTAAACTTGAATATTCTTACAGCACTAATTTCCCTTGTACATTTTAATAATACAGTAATACCTAATGTTTATAAGTGTCAAAGTATTTGTTATATAGGAGCAAGAAGAGAACATCCTGCTGTTAGCAACAGCAGCTATGCAAGCAGTTGTTATACCAATTTTCAGAAAATTCTAAAAAATATAAAGTAGATGCGTTTAAGACAGTAGTTCTCAACCAGGGTGCCAGGGTACCCTGTGATACCATTAGATCCTTTGAAGGGTGCCCCAGGAAGTGTGAAAAGATAAGACAGTAGGGCTGTGCAAAGCTTCAGATCACAATTCAGATTCAGAGATGATTTAGATGATTTGGAGGCTGAATCTATGAATCTGAATCAAATCTCTGGAAGCTTTAGGCTTTCTGAATTGATTCAGAGCTTCTAAATCGATTCCGAAAAGATTCGGAGATTCAGCCATAGGGTATGATGAAGAATCAATTAAATATCTATAACTTTGTTGTCTTTTGGCTGATTAGGATGAAACTGTCAAAGATGGTAGCCTCTGCTGAGTGCATGATTCATGATTTCATGGTTCTAGATGCAGGAGTTCCTGGGAAACTGCACTCAAAGTTCTGAAAGCAAAACTCATGTCACTTGTGTTTGTTAGGCCACAGTTGGGTGAAAACTATAGGAGTGGTATCTCTTGCTGAGGCCACAAATCTTGCCAAGTTTCAAGGAGATAGGTGGAGGGGTTTCTGAGAAACTGCACCTCAAACTGCTGACAAGCAAAACTCATGTCATAGGTGACACTGCGTGTGTTAAGGTACAAAGGGGTGAAAACTTCAAGGATGGTAGCCCCTATTGAGGCCACAAATCCTGCCAAGTTTCAAGGAGATGGGTGCAGGGGTTTGTGGGAAACTGCACCCCAAATTCTTGAAAGCAAGACTCACGTCACGTGTACGTGTTAAGCCACAGTGGGGTCAAAATGGCAGGGATGGTAGCCCCTGTGGACGCCACAAAGCCTGACAAGTTTCAAGGAGATAGGTATAGGGGTTTGGGGGAAACTGCTCCTCAAGCTGTGGACAAGCAAAACTCATGACATGGGTCACACTGTGTGTGTTAAGGCGCAGCAGGGTGCTAGCCCCTACTGAGGCCATGAAGCCTGCCAGCTGTCAAAGAGATAGGTGCAGGGGCTTCTGGGTTCTGGGGCCCTGTACCTCTGGCTTCTGACAAGCAAAACTCATGCCATGGGTGCAAAACTTGGCAGGATTTGTGGCCTCCACAGAGGCTACCATCCCTGCAGTTTTGACCCTACTGTGGCTTAACACATACATGTGACATGAGTTTTGCTTTCAAGAATTTGGGGTGCAGTTTCCCTGAAACCCCTGCACCTATCTTCTTGAAACTTGGCATGCTTTGTGGCCTCAGCAGGAGCTACCATCCCTGCAGTTTTCACCCCCCTCCTCCAAGCACCAGGAGGTCAGGTACGCTGTGGGCACCCAGCATCCCCAGCTTTGGGACTGTGGGTCCTGGAAGCACCTAGAGTCCTCAGCAGTTGTAGGACTTGCAATGCCAATGGGCAAAGTGTACCCCTGTGGCTGGGTGCCCACAGCTGATAGGGCTCCCAGCCACAGGAATGACCCTGTACATATGCAAATTAAAGCTCGATAGCAAGCAGGTATAAAGTCAGTACACATTTTTGAGGTTTAACTTTATAGCTAGTTGAAGCTTTTTATCATGATAGTCGGCATCGTTTATGGTTGGAACTATGATGGTATCTGATCATCTTCGAACCTCTGACTTTCATTCTTGATTAATGAAAACATTCTTGGCAAATGCTTTCGCTTTGGTTTGTCTTGCGCCAGTCCAAGAATTTCACCTCTAGCAGCACAATACGAATGCCCCCGGCCATCCCTCTTAATCATGGCCCCAGTTCTGAAAACCAACACAATAGAACTGGAGTCCTATTCCATTATTCCTAGTTGGAGTATTCCAGCGATCAGCCTGTTCTGAACACTCTAATTTTATAAATGCTTCAGACCCCCAGGACACTCAGTTAAGAGCATCAAGGAAGCACTGAGAGGCAGGGGATGGGACAGGCAGTAGCGATCGGTAGGGAGGAAAAGAGAAGTGGGGGGGAAGTAACTGCCTTGCCTGAACACCAGTGGAGGACCGCCAGCCAGCAAAGAGCCCTTCCAAAAGGTTTGCCGCATTGAGTGGTGAATGGAGTGCAGCAGCGGCGTCTGGGCCTGTGAGAGACATGGCCCGGGGGGTTCAGGCCAGGTGTGACAACCAGACTCGGACCAGGACCTCATGTGCCAAAGTGTCCGCCATCCCCCCTCTCAGCAATGGGACACAACTCAGGTTTGGTCCTTGGATGCAGCACGGTTCTGCCCCAGAGCTTTCTCTCACTACCCTTCTGGAACAAAAGATGGCCATTTAGGGTCCTGAAAAACATGTCCCTGAAAATCTCCGTGAACGTTTCCTCAAAGTTTTATGAACGTGGCACCCGGCTGCACCACTGGGGCAAGCCACCAAAAGTGTCCGCCCGCCTGGATTGACTAGCCAGGCAGCGTGCTCAAAAATGACCCCATACAGACTTCCAGGCCATGCCAGGGGGCCCATGTCAACTGCTTGCCACACAGCAGAGCGAAATTTTTCTAAGTCCCATGCCAGACACCAGGTCAACCCGGTTCTCTGGGAGGAGAACCCCGCCACCCTTGAGGAAGCACATGTAGCTGTTCTCAAGGTAATTGTACAACTAACCAGTTTATTGTGCAATACCTGTAATGTGTAGAGGGGGCCTTAAGGACATTGAGAATCAATGAGACCTAGGTTTCTAATCCCCAAGGTACTACTGAAAGTGAGGATTAGAGACTTTGAAAAATCTATCTTATCCAACATTTTAATTTGAAGCATGGTTGCAAAGTTGAGTTGTTATGTATTGGTGATGAATAATTATGGGAGATATTTAAGGAGAACTTTTTTGAAAAATATATAGTTGGCATAGTGCTTTTTCCCCCATTACAATATGCTGTTATTAATATACCATGCAAAGGTAACTGGTACTTTGTCATTTTCAGCAGAGAAAAGGATGGAATAGTCACTAAATGAACAGTTCTCACTGCTGGAGGGCATCGTTCTAGGTCAGGGTTAAGGCACAAAATGGATGTCACTGGATGAAATGCACAGTTCCATTGGTTATATCCTCTACGCCAGCCTATGACTAAATAAGGGACCTTCTTCTCCAGTACTGTCACACCTTTCACATGAAATTCTGAAAAACCCAGAACACAATTAGGAAGGAGGAGAAGACTGAATTCGTGTCAACCTATCTGCATATGTAAAAATTTAAGGATTGTCCCAGACTTGAGAAACCCTTGACATTTCCTTAAAAATACAAAAATCAGAAGCCACTAAATTCACCATATACTAATGATAACAATCAGGTTCCCCAGTCTAACCCCTTGCTGATGCAGTATTGTTTCTTAACTGGGGTTCATCTTTATTCTGAAAGCTCTGTAAGGAAAAACCTGGCTTATGTCAGGTAGTGTGTAACCTCTCTCGAACAATGCCATGCAAACTAGCCACTAACTTCAAAATGAACAAAGGATTCCCACACAAATATAGGTGAAGATTCAACAATATATAGCACTAGAACAGAACCTTGCACAGGTATGAAGACCAGTATGAAGCCTCCACTGAAACTGGTACAGATTTCAAGCCTGAATACTTAATACCCACTACATGTTATGGTGGAAGAAAACAGATTTATTTGAGCAAGTAAATTCAAGCATTCTGCTGTCAAGGATGTTTACCTAGCATATAAAAATTTGATGACTAGGGCCACAGTCCTACAATTCATAGCTCAGGGATGAACATGTGCATTTGCACAGAACCCAGATTAGTACCAACAATGATACACCATCGCCTCTGCTTTGGGTAGTTCATCCCTAAAATGAAACTAGATACCTGCTACTTGAGTTTACAATTGTGAATTCCTACAGTGCAATTAAACCTACAGAAAGCAGCATGCTTGACTTTCCAGAAGAATTTAGGGGTGTGTGAAGTGGTCCCTATTCAATTCGGATTTGGATTCAGCCAGAATCAGTGACAGTGATTTGATTCATTGATTTGTATCACTGTGCCTAATTTGATTCAGCTGAATTCGAATCTGAAGATTAAATGCTGATTCAGAGAATCAGCAATTCAGACACAGACAGTTTTAAAAGTTTTTTCTACATACCTTGAGGTAGCAGGCATAGCTTGTGATCACTGAAATGCTGGGGTGCATGGAACATCCCACAGGAGTGCAGGGGGGCCCACCATGTGCTCGGCAGCAAACCCAAAAGTAGGCCAGAAGTACTTCCAGTCCACTTCCTGGTTTTCTGGGGAGCATGCTGGCTGCAGGGGAACCCCAGGTCCGCCCCCCTGACCCAGGAGGCATCAGTCACTGAGCTGGGGGGACATCCCTGAGCACTCCCTGGAAGAACCGGAAGTGAACTGGAAATGCTTCTGGTCCACTTCTGGATCTGCTGCTGAGCACACTGGGGGCCCCCCATGCTTCGGTGGCACACTCCATGCGCCCCAACATTGCAGCGATCATGAGCCCCTGCTACCTAGAGGTATGTAGAAAAAACATGTAAAGCTGTTTCTATGTCCAAATCTCTGAATCTTTCCAAATCTCTCTGAATCAATTCGGAGGGTTCCGATTTGATCGAAGAGATTAAAGGGTCCTCTGATCTGATTCAGATTCTGAGATTCTAACATTTTTCACCCCTATCCTAGAGCTTCTAGGATAAGCTCTAGCAGGTTCACACATCACTGTGCTATAACAGTCAGTAAATACTTGATTATTAAAGATGATCACTGGTTCAACTATGGACTGGGGTCATTAATGCACCATGATCCTCTGATAGTGGCATACTATAGGCATGTCTACACCACCTATTAATGCACAGCATAAACTTCCATGTCAACCTGGGATTGCAGTATGTTGAGCCAGGGCTTGCTGCATTTACTGTGCAGCTAATTAGTCAACTACACAGTAAGCATCTTGTGTAGATGTACCCCGTAGGATCTTCTGGAAATATGGAAACATTTGAAGAAGTCAGGGTACAAATCTTCCTTTAGTTTATATGGATAGACTGCTTTAAATCCTCCTAAAAGTAAACTGAAGTTATCCAAATATGTCAGAGAATAGCCAAAAATTTGGGGTACTTAGAGTTTCAAAGAAATTACTTTTGGATGTTAGGGATAGAATAAATTCCAAAATCCAATATCAACAACTTAAATTCATAGAAATACCCATGGTCACTGCATGTTTGTGCCATTGATCTGTTTACATCACATCGAAAACTGTATCTCCAGAATAGCCAAGTATTACATCCATAAATTGTAGATATAGTTTATGGTTGCTTTAGCACAAGCAATTAACAGTGGCAGCCAAACTTGGACAAAGAATAGTTCCTCTGGGTAGCTTTTTCTGAAAAGGAAGTCAAGGCTAAAATTCCCGAGCTCAGCTGGCTAGAGACGGCATTATTAGATCAGTGCTGCTGGTCTGCCAGCTGGAATGTTTTTCCTACCTTTGTTCAAGGTAAAATATGGCAGTCTTCTGCTCTACACCTGCTTCATGTTTCTGGGTGGAAATTAAGGTTTGCATGTTCCCTTCCTAAATAATCTGGCCAAAAGTCAGTAGCAAAAGAATGAAGTAAAATAAATGAATAAAAATAAAAACAGGCACAACTAAGTATTTCTGAGGGCAGTTGCATCAGGTGTTTGATTAGGACATTTTATGTCAGTTTAGCAAGCTGATACCAGTAATTTTCCCTTGTGCCAATCACATTGCACTCCAGTTTCTAAGCTTTAATTTAAGAGAGGACAAGCTTTTACCCCCTATGTTTGGAAAAATAGTCCTTGCAACATTCAAAACGTGAACGGAATTGAAATGTAGCCATGTCTGCACCCATCTGCAGATAATGTGAAATGAGATTTATCAGTTTGTTGCAGTGGGTGCATATACATGTGCACTTTACTGTAGAGTTTGACTGTGGAGCCAGGGTGCAGCAGCCCCAGGCTGGCAGACTGACCTCCTGGGCCCTCTGCCAGCTAGGACTGCTCTGCCCTGGCTCAACATACTGTGGTCCCGAGCACACATATAAATGCTGCACCTAGAAGCAATAAACTGTGCCAGAGTTTACTGCTATGTGCTAGTTGTACATGTAGATGCACCCAGTGGGTATTAATTACAGAGCCTAATAATAATAATGCAGATTTTAACAGGAAGCATTTAATCATTTTCAAATCCAGGAAAGAGAAGGAACTGATCACGTTGAGAAGATGTATATAGTTTCTGATATTAGGAATGGATAGAACTTACATTAGCTGGAACAACTGGAATGACTGCAGTCTCAGCAACAGGGAAGCTGTGATCATCAGAAGATCAGTTTATGAGAAAAGTCCTGCTTTAAAAAAATGCAAACAGGCTATGGAAGTAATTCACAACATTAATTTAATAATGAGGCTAATATTTTCCATAATATCCCTAAAATGCTTTGATTTTGCTGAAACATCACCCTAGCCCAAATGGTTAGGCTGCTTCAAGCAGTTTCATTTGACTGAAGTATTTACTAATGACTCTCATGAGAACCAAGTAAAATTCCTCAGAAGACTTGATTCTACATCACTGAAATTGATGGGAATTTTGCCATTGATTTGAAATGGGTGTAGGGTTAGGAAACTAGGAGTTGATCACAATCCCATTGAAGCCAATGGAAAGATTCCCCTAGATTTCAAAAGAATTTCAATTATGTTTATAAACTAAACAAGTTACATCAGACCTCACTCTTAGTCCAAAACCAAGTATAATATAAAGAAACTGTTGGCAGGGATTTAATTGAAAAATGTAAACAACTCTCACAATAAAATCCCATGTAAAAGAGACAGCAGCATTCCACGGTGTGAGAATGGGTGAGGAAAATGTATGCAGAAGGTATGACAATGTTCCTGGAAAACAAGCCCTGCTCTGGAAGATGAATATCAGTAGTGTCAGGAAGAGAGTCTAAAGTATTACAAAGATCTTTGAACCAATGAGAAGTAATACATAAGGTGAAAGAGAACCAGAGAATCAGATTCACAGTGAACAAGATTACAGAATTGCACATGCGTATATTGAACCCCATATTCTTATAGGCAGTTTTATTCCTTTTTGAAAGATCTTTGACGAGGAAACGTTTGTTCTGGTTACCCTGGCTGCATTTACATATACTGCTCTCAAATTACTTTTATAGTATGCCACTGGTATAAAAGCCACAATAGAGCAACTCCAAATTTACACTAACTTGAGATAAGAAGGATGGTTTTGGCTAGAGATTTTTAAACACTCATTCCACACAGAATTCCATAGGTGAATTATAAATTAGAAAACAGCATCATTTTGCTTTTGAGAAAGGTGTTCAAAGAAGTCAGTATAGATGGTCGAATTAAGACTTGTATGCATTGATTGCATTAGAAATTCAGTGAGAGTTACATCCATTAGAGAAGTCGTTTGCAGCTACTCTGCAATATTAAATATGGCAGAAGCCACAAAACACTTAAAACACAGTTCACATTGGAACGTAATATACTCAAGGCCCTGCTCCTAAAATAGGATGATATGTGATGCTTGAAGAAATGTTGTAACTAAGCCATCTTTTCTTTTCTTTCACAGGTTTTCACCAGCAATATTTTTATACCTGATTAGTATAGTTCCATCACTGTGGCTACTAGAAACTCATCATGAGAATCAGGTATTTCTTATGTTTACATAGCTGAAAACTGATATGCTTCTTGGTTCATTCACTCGTGGTTTCAGAAGTCTCTACTATTCATTTTACTTTCTGGGTCTACTAATATAATTCCAACTCTAGTAATACACTTTTTAATACTTAATTAGTTTTGCTAATTTTGGCTTAATGAACCTCCTTACTAACTAGACCAAAGCCAGTCACATTTCTATTCAGCTTATGGAGTTGGGACAGGAAATCTCAAGGTTACAGTTCCAGGTTTTCACTCTGGGTAACTGGTCTGAATCAAGCTCAGGCTGAGAAAAGGCATTACAGTCAGAGAGGTACTTTATCATAAGCATATGAAATAAGATGTTGGTTTCAGTACAGTAATAGACAGGTATCATGGCCACAAGCAAGTCAAAAATTGAAACACCTGCTCAATATTGTTAGGTTGCTGCCAACATCATTCTACTTAGGAATGAATGACATTTGCCCCTTTATACAGGGCCACCACTTCAGCCTTATTTTAAGGGTTTTAAGTAGGAAATTAATGGTTTGCAGCCCTTGCACCAGCCAGAGATTAATTTACTCTTGCCCTTTGTAAATAAATAGAGGTCCTCAGTATCCAGATCTACTACTCACCTAAATAAATATATAGAGATGGGACTGGGACATAATAGAACTAGAACTCGATTCTGTTTCTAGCTCTACCATGGAGTCACTTTTTAACTTTAAGCAAGTAATGTTGTCTTTGCCTCTGTTTGCCTGGAAAAGGGTACTGGACACTTACTATCCTTTGTGAAACAGTTTGAAATCCCTGAAATAAGAGTGTAAATAAAGGCAAAGGGTCAGATGCAACCTAAACCTAAAACTGCAATCCTCTGCACTGCTACTACCTAACTTGAAGGTGCTTGAAGTCCACGAGTTCTCGACTATTTTACCATAAACTAGACCCAGTACCTAAAATTCTGCTTTTTCTCATGCCCCAAAACACCACATTCTTAACAGAGCTGAGCAGCTTAGTGCCCAGTTCATTCCAGTTGAATTCCTGAAATATAGGAGTTGCTCTGCCTTGAGATGCTAAATCTGGAAGGTGTTAATAGATCGTGCCTGAGTGTAACATACAGTGGTGGCTACCACTTTCTTTTCAACCAGATGAAGAGGTGTTTGCCCCCTTCTATACCATAGCCTGGGGTTTAGAGCACTTGCCTAGGATGAGGAAGATCCATGGTCATTTATCCCCTCTGCATGAGGTGATTCAGACACATCTCCCTGGAGAGTACTGTAATCACTAGTTTACTCTGGGATGGGAATATTCTTCAGTTGAAGCTGCTGTACCATGCAGAAGAGAATTTGAGATCTGTTAGGCCAGAAAGAGGGCATTATTAGATGTAATATTAGATGTAAAGGACTGAATCATGACTACTGTCTGCAGCACCAGGTAGAGATTAGTCCCCAGTCCTAGAGCCAATTCTGCATGAGCCCCAGCCTCTGCCAACAGAGTTTAAAGCAGCCTTACTGTTCCTTCTCCCCTGGCATCCCCTTTATGAGAGCAGAACATGGAAGAACCAGGTAACCTAGATCTTCATTACCTGGTGATGCTGTCATCTCCCTACAAAGCGCATCTTTAGATCTCCATAATGCTTTCAGAATGACAGTAAGAGGACTTAGCTCAGATCAGGATTTGGCCCTATGAGTTGCATTAAAACTTTCTTCAAAGGAACCTGAGAGGCACATTAACTGAAAGCAATAGAAAAAAAAGACTTAAATTAGATTAAAGCAATCTAGCTGCCTTATTTTCTACTTTGAAACATTGTTAGATCACACAGAAGCAGTATCAAATATTCAAAATTGTGTTTACACTGAAAATGCCTCAGGCTCTTTCTAAATACAGCAGCAGGAATTCATTGACTTTATGTTTTGCCAAATCTTCCTAAATGTTCATGGACAGGTAAAACAGATATTGAGAACATTTGTCATAGTTAACTCTGCTCCAGGAAAACAAGCTAATTCTGTAGTCAAAGGCAGCAGTTTATTTCCCAAAATGATGTTAAAACATGGCATATTTTGTACCTTATTGATATACTGCTACTCTGAATTAAAGAGGGAGTATATCAAATGAACAGTCTAACTTATTCCTGAGAGTACATCTGACTGGGAGAAGAGTAGCCACAAAATATGCACATGGAGACCATATTAGCATAGGTTACCAGACTGCTTTTCTGTGTGAGAGGTAAACTTCTAATGTAGTAAAAAAACAAAAAAATTACAAAATTATCCCCAAAATATTTAAAACTATTCTAAACTGAACACTAAGAAGAATCCAGTCAGTCTCATACAGACAACCACTGCTCTTTGTTTTAAGTTAGAATTTTCTAATCAAAATCTTGTACTTCAGACTGCCAATAAAGCACATTTTTCATGACTTTCTCCACCTTTTTTGCATAGTACAAAAAACTATACTTAAATAAATGTCCTCTCCCTACCATACACCCCAGCTTGTCTTTATGTTTAATCCTATAAGGAAATCATAGTGCAAAATGCATTAATTACATCACATTTATTTTTATAGCAACAGATCCTGACATCACCAAAAGAAATTTCATTCCTGTAGCCACCGATATATATCCCACAATCCAGGAAATTGCTAAGATCTCCAAATTCTCATAACTTTCAGCTGTCAGTGGGAATGGAGGATACTCTGATTTTTGTATTATTGGGTCTAGAATACAGCTAGTTAAATGACTCCATGTGGAAACTTTATTACCATATTTACTTGATTATAAGATGAGGTTCCTCCCCAGTCAGCATGGGGAAATACTCCTCATCTTACATTTTTTTTATAGACTTCATAGACGTTAGGGCTGGAAGGGACCTTGAAAATCATGAAGTCCAGCCCCCTGCCCCAGGGGCAGGAAGTCAGCTAGGGTCAAAGGACCCCAATAAGATCATCCAAGCATTTCTTGAATAAGTCCAGAGTAGGTACCTGCACCACATCTGGAAGGAGTCTATTCCAGGTCTTCTGGGCTCTGACAGTAAAGAAATTTTTTCTTATGTCCAGCCTAAAATGGTCTTGTCAGAATTTTTCCTTGGGGCACTCTGGTAAACAGGTGTTCTCCCAGATCCTGATGAACACCCCTTGTGTATGTATAGGTAGCCGCCAGGTCCCCTCTGAGCCTCTGCTTTTCCAGACTGAAGAGTCCCATGGCTCTCAGCCTCTCTTCATAGGGCCTATTCTCTTGCCCTCTAATCATGCACATGGCACTCTTCTAGGCTCTCTCAAACTTCTTGACATCCTTCCTGAATTGTGGAGCTCAAAACTGGATGCAGTACTCCAGCTGCAGCCTCACCAAAGCCAAGTACAGTGGGAGGATGACATCCTGAGATTTACTTGAGAAGCATCTATAGATGCAAGCCAGGGTTTTGTTTGCCTTACCAGCTGCGGCTTCGCATCAATCATGAGCCCCAAGTCTCTTTCAGCAGTGGTGCTGTAGCACTGCTGAGCCTATAAGTATGCTGAGGGTTCTTTTTCCTGAGGTGGAGTATCTTGCATTTATCAGTATTGAACATCATCAGATTTGTGTTCACCCACTTACTAAGCTTATCCAAGTCAATCTGGATCACTAGCCCGTCCTTGGGTATGGACACTATGCCCCAAAGTTCAGGATCATTGGCGATCTTAGCCAGTGCACTTCTGACACCAGTATCCACATCATTGATAAAGATGTTGAAGAGAGCCGGTCCAAGGACAGAGCCTTGAGGGATGCCACTGGTTACAGAGTGACATAATGATTTGCTGCCATCAACCACGACTCTCTGGGTCTGACCTCAGAGCCAATTTCCCAGCCATCGGACTGTGGTGTAGCCAAGGCCACAGTTGGCCAATTTTTCCATGAGGAGGTCATGGGACACCAGATCAAAGGCTTTTTTAAAGTCCATGTATATGACATCAATCTCTTCTCCCTTGTCCAGGTGATATGTCACCAGGTCATAGAAGAAGATGAGATTAATCAAGCAACCCATGCTGGCTATCTCTCAGGATGTTGCCCTCAGCCTGCTTGTCCAGAAGGGCCTCCTTGATAATTTTCTTGAGAATCTTACCAGGGATTGAGGTCATGCTGATTGGCCTGTAATTCCTGAGATCTACTTTCTGCCCTTTCTTGAAGATGGGTACCACATTGGCCTTATTCCAGTCTTCAGGTACTTCACTTGAGCACCATGAATTTTCAAATATTTTTGCCAATGGTTGAACTATGACACTTGCCAGCTCCTTGAGTACCCTAAGGTGTAATCTGTCAGGACCAGCTGACTTGAAGGTGTCCAGCCACTCAAGGTGATCCTTTACTAGATCAACACCGATGCTGAGTATAAATATACCTTCACCCTGGCTGTCCCGCATCTTGTTAGGCAGGGTGGTCCCATTGGACTGATGAAAGACTGACGTGAAGCACCCATTAAGCAGGTTGGCCTTTTACTGGGTGTCAGTTATCAGCTGTCTTGTTTGGTTCAGCAGGGGTCCAATGTTACCCATGATTTTTTTCTGACTCCCTACATATCTGAAAAAGGATTTTTTGGTTATCCTTGATACGTGAAGCCAGATGGAGCTCGGTTGCAGCCTTGGCTTTCCTGATCCACTCCCTGCATGTACAGACCAGTGCTGAGTACTCCACCTTGGTGATAATTCCAACCTTCCATCCTTTATAAGTATCTCTTTTGAGGAGTAGGAGGTCCTCGAGTTCCCCCCTGAGCTAAGGGGATTGCTGCATCCTTTTGCTACGCTTGCTCCGAGATGGGATAGCTATGCCTTGTGCTGTCAGGATCACTCCCTTGAGGAGTAAGCACTCCTCTTTGACTCCTCTTTCAGTCAAGTCGTGTCCCTTAGGACCTCAACAATGAACCTCCTGAGCTTGTCAAAGTCAGCTTTCCGGAAGGACTTCTGCTTTGCTGACTGACTTGCCAGCTTTGCAATGGATAGTAAAGGTGATCAACTCGTGGTCACTATCACTCAGCTTTCCATCGATTCTTAGGTCACTGACTATGTCATTCCCTTTGGCCAGTACCAGGTCTAACAACACTTTGCCTCTTGTCAGCCATAGACTTCTTGAGTCAGGTAGAGCTCATCCATGCATGTAAGGAAGCTTTGCGATGAATCGGATTTTGCCAAGTGCTCTTCCCATGGGCTGTCTGGGTAGTTGAAGTCTCCCATGACAACCATGCACCAAGAGCATGCAGCCTCAGCCAGTTCCCTAGTAAATTCCTGGTCCAGCTCTTGTTTCTGGATAGGAGGTCTGTAGTAGGTCTGCATACAAAGAAACCTCATTAAGTTTATTGTCTATCATTAAACTTCTGCCAAAAGCAGCATGTGCTCAGTAATAGAAACCAACATGAAGTTGATTAAATGCAGCCAACACTGCTGAGAAAGACTATAAAACACATGGCTCATATTGGGCAAACATACAGTTGGAAACCATTTTGGGGGTCCATTAAAAATGGGCAGGTGTTCCCTTCACAGGGAACTGACAATGAGCCTGAAGATACTGCAAAACATGGTCAACACCAGCCAGAACCAGCCATGCCCCTCTCTGCTTGGGACCAAAACTACTCATATGAACAATATATATGGCAGTACCCATTGTGCTCAGTCCCCCTCAGCATTTATGGTTTTTCAAGTCATGGTGAGCCACAACACTGGCAATACATTTTTATTTCCTCTTCACTCCTACAACTAAGCTGTGTAATTCTTCCTCATATATAGTGATTCCTGTTTCTTCACCAGCCTTGAATGTGTGGCAAACATCACCAAATGGGACCCCAAACAGTTCACCCAGAATCCCTCTGTTTCACCCTTATCCCTCAGCCTGTTGTGCATGATTTGTGTGCCCTCTTCTCGCCCCTACCCCATGAGGTAAAGCCAGACCAGGTTGCTCTGCACCTCAACTGCATGTACATTTTTGGAGGTTCCCAGGACTCATGACAAGTTCCAGTCATGATTGGTGACTAATTAGCATATGGATTATTTTGGGGGGGGGTAATCTGGAGTATGCACACATACTGAGCAGTGATGAACTGTGGTGTTGTCATGGTTTGAAATGCTGTGTACTCTGGTGGGGCCCAGCTCAATGAATTATGTAGTAAATCACAAGCTTTTGGCTTTAGACTAATATCATGAATAGTTTGTACTACCAGGCAGGGGAAACGCTGTGACTGATAAGGTGGTTTTCCTACTGGCAGAGGATAACCATTTTTCTGGCAAGAAGTAGTACCCAGGTGGAGGTAATACATATTTAGTCTCCCACTTCCACTTCCAGTGGGAAGATCTTGGCTTTATGCCCACTTCATGGAAATGGGAGACTCCTCCCTAGCTTGCTCCTGTGGCCATACCGCTGTGGGCAAGCAAAACTCGGAGCCATCTGAACCCCAAGCTTCTGGTCTTGGATCTGCATGTGGGATGCCCACCAAAGGATCTGGAAGCATCTGAAGCCCCAGGCAGGGGTGGAAGATGTTTGCTGGTAGTAAGGCTACATTTGGTTCTTGAATGACTCACAGCTTTGGAAATGATTTGCCTTATTTGACTTGGAACACAAATATGTTTCCTTCAAAGGAAAAAAAGAAAAAAGTTTGTACTACCTGGCAGGGGAAATGCCATGATCATGAAGGTGGCAGGGGGAAGTACCCTGACCAAGTAGGTGCCTTAAAAATGGCTTTGTGAAGTGGAGACTTCACCCCTTGTCTATTTGCAGTCAGGACTCCCTATGAGAGCCTTCCTATGAGAGCTTCCCACTGGCCAGCTTCCAGTGGGAGGATCTCAGCTAGATGTGACCTTATGGAAATGGGAGACATCTCCCTAACTTGCTCCTGCTGCCATACAGCTGAGGGCAAGTGAAATTTGGGGGCATCTGAACCCCAAACTTCTGGGCCTGCACATAGGATGCCTGCCTGTCACGGGTGGGGCCTAGGAGCGGCCATGATCTCACTAGCGCCCCCTGCTGTGTCAATCAGGCAATCCAGCACCCTCTACTCACCCACCACATCTTTGATGTTATAAGGTTCAATATGGGAGGCTGCCTCTTATCGCCCTGGACACCTCACTAATACTATTCCCCGTTCCGAGTGCAGTGCCTCAATGCACCCCTGCCTTATGGGCAATGCGTGCCTCCTTTAGCACGCCCCAAGCCTCACAGCTCTTCCTAGACGTTATCCGGTCCTTAACCTTCTGCACTCTACCTGGCGCCCCTGGGCTTGGACTACAACTAGAGCCCTTCTCTGGTGCCCCTCCGCAATCTGTATTAGTTATTTGTATTCATTATCTGTATCAATTAGGCTCAGGCAACCTAAGCCTTACCTGGCCCCTCTAGGCCCACTGGGTCCCATCAATCATGTGAGTCCAGTTCGGCTCAGGCGGCCGGAGCCTTGCCTGGCCCCTCTGCTTCCTTGGGATTCCTATTGTTGTAGAAGCCCTCTGGAACACCTTTTAGAACCCACCCATCTTGGGGTGACTGTCAATAATACATGCCCCCCCTTGGGGTGGCTTTATACTGTACGAGCCCTGCCTGGGGCCTCTCTTCAACACGTACCCACTCCTATGGCTTCTCGGCACCTTCTCCGGGCCCTAAATAGCCCCTGGATTGCCCTCACCAGGCTAATCGTCTTTACAGCACCCACCCTAGGCTTCCACTCATGTGGCTCCCACACCTGGAGCCCAACATGAGTCCCTACAGGCTTCACTCTAGTGCTCGGCCCCTTGAGCGGGGTCCTCGGCCCTGCTCGGGCTTCTCACTATCATTCACCCAGGGCTACCTGCTGTGCCGCCTCAGCACTGAATAGCTGTACCACCCTAGGCACCACTCTGTTGCCCACACAGGGCACCGGGAACCCCCACATAACTGGGGAGATCCCGTGAGGCCTCCTCATGCCCCTACAGCCTCACCCGGTCCTCCGGTCTAACGATAACTAAACCATGAGCCAAACGGCCGCAACATAACAACCAGAAGCCTTCTGGCTTATAACATACAGCCTATGCTTCCCTGGCTCTCTAACCATGCCGTAGCCACTCAGGTGGTCATGCTGCAACTATCTGCTCCTGCTCCTGCTCCTGCTCCTGCTCCTGCTCCTGCTCCTGCTCCTGCTCCTGCTCCTGCTCCTGCTCCTGCTCCTGCTCCTGCTCCTGCTCCTGCTCCTGCCAGAAGGGAACTACCCTCTAGGCTCCGGCCTGGGCTGTTTATAAAGGCCCAGCCCTGCCCCCTTATGGTCACATGACCCACCTGGTTGCCACAGCAACCAGCACCTGAGCTGCCCTGGAGATTGGCAGCTACCTTTCTCCACTACTTAGGAACAGGGCACCTCAGTGCTCCTGTGACACTGCCAAAAGATCTGGAAGTATCTGAAATCCCAGGATGAAAAGTCTGGGGTGGAGGATACCTGCCAGTAGTAGGGCCACATGAAGTTTTTAAATGATTCAAAGGATTCAGAACTGATCTGACTAGTTTGACCTGGGGCATGAAAAATTTTCCTTAAAAGTTTTTTTTTTTTAAGTTTGTGCTGTATATAAGTAGGTATAGAAGTGCTGCATAAAAGTCTTTTATGGTGCACCTGTGCAAAAACCTGAAGCTGTTTCCAAAAAAAAGGTAAAATGCATCAATTCTAGATGAACTAAGTTTATGGGTACCCGTAGTAATTTGTCTATATGCAAATTATTACAGGCATGTCTATTTTAAAGGTAGCATTTTCAGATTTACCCCTCCATTACATGTGCTCAGAAAGAGCAGGGTCTGACAGTTAGAAGTCGGGGAGGGCTGCAGGGGAAAGAAGTTAGGGGGGAGAAGGGATCACCTGTCCTGCCCCCCACCAGATTTATTTTCCTTGCTGTGGCAGTGGGAGAGAAACAATTTCAAGGCAAAGCTCCATTAATTAGATTCTATAACATTTATATTTTTCCATATATAGAATCTAATTATCTTATATTCAGGATCATCTTATATTTGAGTAAATACAGAATTTGATTCTTGATTTTTATTTGCACATCCATAGTCAAAATGGGAATTCTCACAATATTGGTCATTTGAGTGTTCAACTCTGTAATCTGAGCTGTGTAAATGGTCACATAAGTCAAATGGTATAGTTTTTGTTTCTTAATTGAATGACTTGGGCTAAGTACAGACAGTCAAAAAGCCTAAGGCAGAACTGATTAAATCTACACAGCTTCTTTTAAACTGCATATATTGAACTGATAACTAAATGAACTGCCACTCAGTTTTCAATTGGGAAAGGCAGGGGGAGGCTTGCACTGACCCAGGCCATTAGGTGAGGGGTGCTAGAGCACATCCCCCAGCTCTCTGGCAATAGCAAACCCAGCCAAGTGGGGCCATCCCTGATTGGCTCCCCAGCACATGCTCCCAACCCCATGCTATCCCCCCACAGGGGGTTGAGGAGCACCTGTCCAGGTGCTGACCCACCTTGAGGGAGCCTCCATCTAAGGGGGTTTCCCCCACCTTGGGTTCCCAGCCCAGGCAGCCCTGGGATGCTGAGGATAATTCCCCCCTTCCCCCTCTCCAGCTGCTGATTGCTTCAGCCACTGCCACAGGATGGAGGGAGAAGGAGCCCTTCGGGCTGGATGCTTGCCCATACAATCCAGCATGGAAGTATCAGGGAGCCCTCACCTCTGAAGGCTTCCTCCCACCCCAGCCTAAGGTCCTCCAGCCTGGGGAGCCCCAGGGAGCTGAGGGAAATTCTTCTCCTCCCAAACCCCACAGCTGCTTGCTTCAGCCATTGTAAGGCTCAGAGATAGCCCAGGGCCGTTTCAGGGAGAGGAGAGAAATTCTTTCCCTCCAATGCAGGTGCTTGCCTAAGTTGTGTAGCTGCTTGCCCTTTCTCCTGTGGCAGTAGCTAAGGAAAGGAGCTGTGCAGGGGAGAGGGAGGTAGGGAATTCCCTCAGCTCCACGGGTTGCCCCTGGCTAGAGGAGAGCTGTGGAGGGGTGAAACCCCCCACCATGGGAGCTTTCCCTCCCCCTCACACACTATGTAGACCCAATCTAGGGCAGTCTAGGGGTCTGTTCCACCCCTCCCCTGTCCCTATGGGCTAACAGGCACAGGCAAGAAGCAGGCTAGGGAGAAGAAGGGTGGGGCAGTCCCTGCTCTGCTGGAGCAGACAGCACAGCCCAGGACTGCAGAGCATTCTGGGATGCTGGGGGACTGTGAGTTAAATTTGAACCAGGAAGTGATCTGGGACAGAAGTTCCATAAACCAGTTTGATCTAAATTAGTTAAATCTGATACTACATCTATCCAGGTTTATTTTTAACTGGTTTTGGCCATTTTGAAAGTGGTTTATGTACACTGAACTTCTGTTCTGTTAAAAGTTTCAACCAGTTTCCAATCACTTAAACTGGTTTATGTGTAACTTCAATCCTTAGCCTTAATGATTAATGAGGAACATGTGAAGCAATTATTGAGAAGTCCAATCTCACTTCAGGAAGAGAAACACAAAACACAAGTTGGCACAGAAACTATTAGGATACTTAAAGTCTTTTCCTGTCCTTTTTTTGCATAGCAAAGAACTTTATTTAGCTGTGTTCACAGAGCCAATATTCAAGAATTATCGAGTTGCTTCTTGACTGAACAGCAAAGCAACATGTAAGCCTCATTTATTGGCAGCCTAAGAAACTTATTCAGTTTTTCTTGTCATATTCCCACTAAGTAATTGCATGTGTATAATGTATAGATTGGCTGGGAAAATACAGCTTTCACAAATACACCCATTCACATGCATATGTGCTGTGTAAAATTAAGGGCACTCCTCAAGACTTTCAAATGAACAAACTCAAGTGTAATAAATATTCAAGAGAAACAAACCAAACCAAGGTACAAGCAGAAGTAGATCTAAGCAAGAGTTTTAATTAAATTAATAAGTTTGCAAATATGGTTTTCTGCTATTTGCCCACATAGTCAGAAAGGACATTGTCCCCACCCTAAGGAGAGCAATTCAGACCAAATGCTTAAGAAACAGCCTAGCAGAAGGAGAAAAGCCTATATTAAAACACAAGTAGCTTTAGAAGGAACCCAAATCAGAAAGCATTCAGCCCTAGCACAACAGTGGACTTCCTTGCCAGCCATAGTACAGCTCTGATGGGATCAAGGAGCAACAGAGACAACTTCTAAGCCTGGAGGAGAGAGAGCTTAACTGGGGACAACTGAGAAGGTTATAAACATTCCCTTCCCCTTTCCTTCAACTAGTGGGGACTGCTGCTTCTTTCTTCCACATCTTATGCTGGAAGCAACAAGAAATAAGAGGGCCAGGTCTCATACTGCATCTATGCCTGGCTCCTAGGGACTTGTGCAGTGATGTACTGTGGGTGTCTGGCACCAGAGGCCAATGTGTGTATTTGTGCCCCCTCCCCCTCCATCCCCCCCCACCCATCCTGCTCATAGCAAAACTTAGTTTCCCACCCTGGTCCTGTTTGGTTACCTGTTTTGGCCAAGAAAGAAATTAAAGTCCCGGCACACCGGACAGGTAGGGAGGGGTGGCAGCCAAAATTCTGGCTGGAACAGGTAACTAAACATCCAACGCACAGGGCAGGTAGGAGGGTAACACAACAAATGCAGCTGCCACCACCAGCTCTCGCAGCTGCCATCAACGACCACAGGTCTCCCTGAAAGGACAGGCCAGCCCTAGTAACATGTGCGATAAGGACTCTGAAGGGCCCGGCTGGCAACCCCACCAGGCCAGGGCCCAGGGCCCCCTCCCCCCCCCCCCCCCCCCCACCATCAGTGTGGGGGGGGACTGTTGCTGCTCTTCTGGACTGGTGTAGATGGTACAAGGCCAGGTGCAAAGTGCCGTGTGATGGTGGTGGAGCATGAGGACAGTTTATACAGTTTGCTCCACAGGCTAGGGAAACAATAGCTACCATTTCTATCTTCTTCTTACTTCTTTGATCTACTTAGTGGAACAATGGTGATGCCAGGTATTAGGCTGATGGCCAGTTCTGGGTCCTGCAAGCAAAACTGTGCAGCTAAACTGACAAACTGCTGTGTGGGGGTTTTCCTATTATAACTCCCATATAAGAGGTCCAGTTTGGGGGGTTATCATTGTTGCAGTTTTTTCAGGGTCTTGTCCCCAGAGATGTGGGTTTTCTGGAAAATTTTCCAATGCCCTAAATAGAGTGTGATCTGATTTAGCATGTTTATTTGAATTATATATAGTAATGTCCCAATAGCCACAAGTATTTGACCTGAAATATTTGATTAGGAAAAAAACTGAATACAGCACACTCACTGTGGTTTAAATGTTATATTCAAACAAATTCAAATCTTTATGTGGAAATAAATTGTTTTTATTAGAATACTTGTAAAAATGTAAAGACAATTCACAATAGCATGTACTTACCTTACATTGTTTGTTTAAATTTAAGAAAAAAATGAAGGAACTGAAAACTGCTGACACTAATTTTAGCACACCCAAAGAACTATGAATGATATGCCATGGTTGCCCACTCATCAACTTCCAACAGAGTTTAACTCTTTTCCACTGAGGTCATTGCAGCACCTCCAGTTTCACTGTCAGTATCTATAGAATCACTTGCACGACTTATTAGTTCCATTTCAGAATCGACTTGAGAACAACATGATTCAGAACTACTTGAACCACATTCTCTTTTGAAAAGGGATGTTTTTACCAATGAGTCTATGGGCAAGGGCAACTTGTCATCACACAGCATCTTTTTCATGAATTGTGCTTCTGACTCATTCTCCAGAAGTAAGAAATTTTGAGAAATAGAAGCAAGTTTAGCAGTACAATGCATTAATCTGTTAGTCTATTCCTCTTTGTCTTGGTTGAGCTGAAAGCCTTCCAGTTTCATTCACAAGAAGGTGCTGTTGGTGGAATACTTAGGCTCCTTAGAGCAATCCTGGACAACAGCCAGGTGTTACAGTATCCCTCCCACCATGTGAGAAGAGACATATTCTTTGTTGCCTGCCAAATGATGTCTTTGCTCCCAAGTTTTCCTTTTGTGTGGTGCTCAGCAATGTCTGCTATAATGGCTATTTCGTCGATGTTGGGGACATTTTTAGCTACTTCCATAATTGTAACGAGAGTAGTAGATAATTCATCCACACAAACACAGCTCTTAGTAACTCCAGCATCTAACCTAAAAGGCTCTACTATTAAGACACATACATTCACAAATGCACAAACACACTTTTTCCCAAGATTCCAGATTATAGAGGAAGGTGTTCCTTTTATTTACAGCAATTACAATCAAAAGTCAGCGTTTTCCACAGGTGCTGCACACAGTAGTATCTGAGATACTTCACTTATTCTCCATTCTAAAGTAAAAAAGTAGAATCTGAAATACAAGCATTTGCTCAAATGCATTGTCTATTTGCTGGTATCCATTGTGCTGCATACAGTTTCTTAGCACACTCTAGAAACATTCTAATAGGTGCAGAAAATTGTCCCTTGAACTAATTTATAGAATAATGGGATACTGGGGAGAGAAGTGGCTAGATGGGATGTAAATCATTTGGTCTGTCAGAAACAGGAACAGGAAAAAGTCTCAGGAGCTGTGAGGAAGATTTTAAAATAGTCTGCTGCAGGGCCCGTGCTGGATAAAAGCCACTGAGCATTAGTTTGCTGCTCTGTAATAATATATAAATATAAGCTACCCTATTCAAGGAAGATGTGTTCACCGACATTCAATGGCTTTATGGTTTTTACCTTCATTACTTTTCTTATCTTTTGCACTCAATGAGAGTTCAAATATATGCTGTTCTTCTCTAAGGAGATAAATGGCAGCATATGTGTATCTTAATTATTCCTGACATCTCATATATTACATTTAGTTTGCTTATAAGATAAAAATGGTCTCTCAACAAAAAGAAATAGTCTATTTTTTCATTTTTCTGAAGAAGCTGATAGGAAAAGGAGAAATAAAATGACCAGAATACTTAGAATAAAATTCTCCCAGATAGTACCAGATAAGAAACAGGTGCCTTGAAATAATCCCTCCTCTAAAACATATAGGTCAAGTCTGTCCCCAGATTAGAATATAGTTGTCACCATGATCATGTACAGGCCCACTACCCATTACGTTTTGGTCAGAGAAAGTCTGCAAGAATGCTTTATGAAGCTGCAAACAGACTGGATATACAGAGTAAAATCAAAACTTGGCAGATGTTTCACTCTAAAACTGGACTCAGTAAGCAAGAGCTGCTATGGTAGATGAAATTCACAGCAGCACATGGACTACCTATCACATTGGTCCCCACAGAAGGGAATATTTCTGTTAGGCCTCTGACCAGGGTTAGGGAAAATTTCATTGGGCAGGTATCTTAGAAAAATCTTCCATTTTACTGAAAAGGACTGCAGACACCCATAAATCACCACTCCCTCTAAGATTCTGCCATCATGCGTTGGCTTCCCCAGTATGGAAAACAGGCACTGATGCTGTTCTGAGGTCTCCCAGGTAGAAAAAAGCTAGGGTAAACAGATGTCTGTGAAGATGTAAATGAGTGGAAGTTTGGAAGACAGAGTAGAGATGGCAGGGGGAGAGGAGTGAGGGAAAAGCATGAAGGAATGCAGGTCATCAGCTAAAACACAGATTACCTGGTGTATTAGATGTCATGCAGCTTGTAATGTGTCATAAATCCAGTCTCTATATTCAGTCCATGATTTTTTGTATCCAATAGATTTATGAAGCGAATTTCATAGGCACATGTACAAAAGGTATTTTAAGTTCGCTTGGAGGATTATAACTGAGAGATCAGACAGGGAGTGATTCACAGGTAGTTGGATAATTTTCTTTAATAGTTCTTCGGTTCACTGAACAGCTACATTAATTCTGGCACGCAGTTGTTGCTTGATTTCTCCTAGGTATTTTCTGTCTGGGCATTTGATGCATTAGACAAGATACATTACATTTCTGTAGGTGCAGGTGTAAGGTCCAGGAACGGTGATGTTTCTGTTGTGGGGTGTCATTATTGTGGGATTGGTGGAGACGTTTTGGCAGGTTTTACATTTCTTGTCCTGGCATGGTCTGGTTCCATTTGGTGTGGTCTGGGTCATAGGAAGTTTGCTTCTGGTGATGAGATTAGCAAGGTTTGTTGCTTTTTTACAGGCTAGGATGGGTGGTTCTAGAAAGATCTCTTTAAGAATTGGGTCTTCTTCTAGTATGGGTGGCAGTTGTTTGAGGATTTTCTATACAGGTTCCAAGGAAGGATGGTATGTCATAACTAATGGTGTGCAGTTTGTGGGGATTTTCTTTTTGTACTGCAGCAATTCTTTGCATGCTACCTTGGTGGCTCTTTCAAAATTGCAATCTACCTCTCTGGAGGAGCGTCCTTGCTGGGTGAAAGCCCTTTTGAGATTTGTGAAATGACAACTGCAGGTATTCTTCTCAGTGGAAATTTGCTGGTATTGGAGAGCTTGTCTGTAAATTATAGCTTTTTTGGTGTGTTTAGGGCAGGGGTGGGCAAAATATGGCCTGTGGGCCAGATCCAGCCTGCAAAGCCATTCTATCCAGCCTGTGGGGCCCCTAAAATTTTTTTGAAAATTAAAATGTATCTGTCCTTGGTTCCTCTCAAAAATGACAGGATACAGGAGCAGTAGGACCCAGGGGAATCCTCAACAGGCTCCTGCAACAGCAGGACCCACCTGGCCCCGCCCCCCAGCTGGAAGCTGCAGCAGGGGCTTCTGGCCTGGGACCAAGTGGCTGCCCCGGCACAGGAAGCTCAGGTAAGGGGGAGGGGGAAGGGCAGGGAAGGAGTTGGTATGGAGCATGGGGAAAAGTGGCCCCACCCCCCACCCTGTGGCCAGTGCTCCCTGCTGCAGCCACTTGCAACCCATGCGGGGCTGTCTTGAGCAGGCACAGGCAGCCCCATGCAGGTTGTGAGCAGCTGCAGTATGGGGCACCAGCCATGGGGCAGGCGAGGGGCCACTTTTCCCATGAGCTCAGTACCAGCTTGTAACCTGGCCCTGCACTGGCTCCAGGCTCACCTGTCAGGGCTGTGCCACAGTGTCAGAAGCTGCAGCCCCCCCACTTGCCGTGCTGGGCAGCATTTGCTGCCGTTGTCCACCCAGAGCTCGTGCTGACGTGAGGCTGCCACTGCTGCCTCTGGGCTGTCCAGCGTGTGAGCCCCAGCCAAGCAGCAGCAACAGCAGCAGCAGCACCAAACACTGCCCGGTGCGGCAAGTGTGGGGGCTTCAGCTTCTGCCTCCATGCACAGTCCAGAGCTGGCACAGGGCCAGGTTACAACCTGGTGCTGAGCATGGGAAAAGCAGCCCCTCCCCCACCCCATGGCCACACCCCACAATGCTGCTGCTCCCCGCCCACATAGGGCTGCCTGTGCCTGTTCAGGACAGCCCTACGTGGGCTGCGAGCAGCTGCAGCAGGGAGCACTGGCCACGAGGCAGGCAAGGGGTTGCTTTTCTCCATGCTCCGCAGCAGCTCCTTCCCTGCCAGGAAGAATGGGGTCACGGCTGTGCAATGCCCCCTGCCTGTACTGCGGGGCTGGGGGGGCACTGGGAATAAGTGGGCATGGGAACATGGGGCCCACGCCAGTATCTCAGGGGCAGCACCAGCAGGGCCCAGAGCTGGATGACAGGGGTAAAAGGTCCCTGCTAGTAGGGTCTTTATGGAGCTGAGCCAGCTCCCCCCTCTCCCTCCTGGTGCAGCCCAGCCTGGCTCCACAGACCCCTGCCAGCCTGCATCCTACTGGTGCTGGCCCTGGGACATTGGTCCCAAGACATTGGGACATTGGTCCCAAAATGGTGACCAGGGGACGGGGCACCTGTTAAGGGGCTGGGCTACCCACGGGGCCTTCAACAGCTTGCCAAAACTAGGTAAGTGTCCCTCCACCTGAAATAATTGCCTGCCCCTGGTTTAGGGAGATTGCGGGTTCTGAGTTGGTCCATGGGTTTTGTGCATATGGTGGTTTGTATTTTACCATTTTAGAAATTGATCATGATGTTAGAGTATTCAAGAGAGAGTCTGATGGTGAGGTGATGATTGTTGAAATTGTGATGGAAATCATTCAGAAACTAGGTTTTCAGTCCAAATGATGAAGACATCATCTATATATCTCAAGTATAGCATGGATTTGATGGTGCAGTTCTTAAAGAATTCTTCTTTCAGGTTGGCATATTGTGAGGCCATTTTGGTGCCCATTGCTGTGCCCATGGTCTGGAAGAAGTGTTGGTAGTTAAAACTGAAGTTGTTGTATGTGAGGGCGAAATGTAAAAGTTCAGTAATATCTTGACATCTGTACTCTGAATTGTAATCTTACTCTTGTAGAGATGAGCCAGGCTCAGATGCTATCTGGTCTGGGATGTTGGTATATAAGCTGTTGACATCCACGATGGTTAGGAGGGTATTGTTGGGAAGGGGGTCAGTGTTTTTGAGTTTTCACAGAAAGTTTGTTGTATCTTGGATAAAACTTGGTCTTTGGGTGACAGGAGGCTTTAGGATGGATTTGATGAAAACTTCAGTTAGAGTTCCATGGTTGGAAATTATAGATTTACTGGGGTTCCCTTGTTTGTGGATCTTATAAAGCATGTAAAATGTACCTGGATTGGGTAGTGGAGGGATTAGGGTCTGAAGGTTTTCTTGTAGTTCAGATGGAAGTGATGTAATGGTGGGTTTTACTTTTGAGGTGAAAAGAATCTTCCTCTAGTTTTTCATAGTAGGTAGTGTCAGAGAGTTGTCTGTTGACTTCTTTTATGAGTCTTCATGGTGAAGAATAATTATAGCTCCTCCTTTATCTGCTGTTTTTTTGTAGATTCATAGATTCTAGGGTCAGAAAGGACTTCAGTGGGCCATCTAGTCCTACCCCCTGTCCCTGGCAGGCAAGAAAAGGGTCACCAAACCTGGGATCATGTAATCCCAGCCAGGTGCCTATCCAGTCTCCTCTTGAAGATCCACAAGGATGGGGCAAGCACCACCTCCTTTGGAAGCCCATTCCAGATTCTGGCAACCCTGACCATGAAGAACTTTTTTCTAATGTCCAGTCTAAACCTGCACTTCAGTAGCTTATGGTTATTGTTCCCTGTTGTTCCAGGGGGGGCCCTGGTAAACATTGCCTACTTCATGTTGCTCTCCCCTTATGAACTTGTACACCGCCAAACAGGCTAGGTTGGCAAGGCTGAAGAGGTTAAGGTCCCTTAGCCTTCCCTCACAGGGCCTTCCCTGCAGGCCTCCAATCAGATGAGTGCCTCTTCTCTGGACCCTCTCCAGGCACATCCTGTCCACCTCCTGCTTGAACTGTGGCATCCAGAACTGGACACAGTACTCCAGCTGTGACCTGACCAGTGCTGCATAGAGAGGAAGAATCACTGCCCTGGACCTGTTTGTGAAGAACCTATGGATGCACAACATGGTGCAATTGGCTCTGCCAGCTACTTCATCACATTGACAACTCATGTTCATCCAGGAGTCAGCAGTGACTCCAAGATTTCTTTCTGCCTCGGTAGTGCTGAGAAGGTCTTCTCCCAGCCTATAGGTATGATGGCAGTTCTCTAGATGCAGATCTCTAGATGCAGCACCTTGCACTTGTCCTTATTGAATTGCATCCTGTTGCTCTCTTCCCACTTCCCCACCCTGTCTAGGTCAGCCTGGATCTGGTTCCTCCTCTCCAGGGTGTTAGCTTCACCCCATATTTTTGTGTCATACATGAATTTGGACAGGGTGCTTCCCACCCCTTAATCCAGATCTCTGATGAAGATGTTGAACAGTGCCGGCCCCAGAACTGAGCACTGAGGAACTCCACTGCACACATCTTTCCAGGTTGACACTGACCCATCCGCCACTACTCTCTGAGTGTGACCCTTGAGCCAGTTTGCTACCCAATGTACTATATAATCATCCAAGGCAAATCTCCTCAGGTTATTTATAAGGATGGTATGGGATACCATGTCAGTGGCCTTTTTGAAGTCCAGATTGATAACATCCACCTGAACTCCTACATCTAAACATTTAGTGGCCTTATCATAAAAAGAAACTAGATTAGTCAGGGTGCCTACTATAAACCCATGTTGGTTACCCCACCACATCACATTAGTCAGCAGGCTCCCACAGATGTGTTCCTTGATAATTTTTTCAAGGATTTTCCCAGAGATAGAGGTAAGGCTAACTGGTCTATAGTTCCCTGGATCCTCCTTCCTCCCCTTCTTAAAGATTGGGATGACATTGTCCCTCTTCCAATCCTCCAAGACCTGACCCAAGCACCATGAGTGCTCATATATCCTTGCTAGTGGTTCTGCTATGACACTCGCAAATTCCTTCAATACCCATGGGTGGAGTCCCCCCAGTCCCAGTTATTTGAACATGTCCAGTCCCTCCAAGTGTCCTTTTACCCTGTTGGCACTGACCATTGGTCAGCTGATGTTCCCCTTGTTGGTGTCCGTGAAGCATATTGAGGGTTCTTCTAGATTCCAATTTAAGAAGACAGAGGCAAAAAACCCATTGAAGAGCTCTGCCTTGTCCCTGCTATCCATCACTAAGCCTCCCTGGCTGTCCTGTAGGGGTTCTATGCTATCCTTCGCCCTTTTTTTGCTCCCAACGTACCTAAAGAAATACTTTTAATTGTTCTTAATCCCTGCCGCTAGCTTGAGTTCTAGAGCTTCCTTGGCCTTCCTCACTGACTCCCTGCAGGGGCGGGCCAAGGAAGTGTACTCCTCCTCGCTAGCTACCTCCTGCTTCCACTTCCTGTGTGCTTCTTTTTTTGCTCTTAAGGTATCCTGGATTACCCTGATTAGCCAAAGGGGCTTCCTGGCCCCTTTTCCCCCCTTCCTCTGTCACAGGATTGTCTCACTCTGAGCCCAAAGAATGGTATCTTTGAGGAATGACTACCCATCCTGGACCCCCAAAGCATCTAGGCTCTTGCTTCCTAGTACCCTGCCAACCAATCCCCTGGGCCTATTAAAGTCAACCTTTTTCAAATTTAGCACCTGTGTCCTGCTAGGTATAGTGTCTGTCTTTCTCTGGATAGTGAATTTTATCATTTGGTGATTGCTGTCCTGTAGGTTACCTTGAATCTGTAGGTCCCCCACCAGGTCATCCCCTGTGGCCAACACTGGGTCGAGCAAGGTGTTACCCTTCCTGGGACTCCTTACCGCTTGTGTTAGGTGGAGGTCCTGAATACAGGTTAAGGACCTGCATGTGTGGTTAGATCTAGCTGACTGTTCCTCCCAGCATATGTCTGGGTAGTTAAGATCCCCCATGACTACCATGTCTCTAGACTGCACAGCCTCTGAGAACTGCCTGTAAAATTCCCCGTCTACCTCATCCTCCTGATGCAGAGGCCTGTAGTAACCCCCCCCCCCCACACCAGGTCCCTTTCCCCCCAGCCCCCTTGGATCCTAACCCACAGAGTCTCTGCTTGTCCATTCTCTGATCCCAATTTGATTAGGGAAGATGTGTACTGTTCTTTGACATAGAGAGCAAACACCCCCTCCTTTTTCCCTCCTTTATCTCTCCTGTACAACATATAGCCCTCTATTCCTACCACCCAGTCATGAGTAGAGTCCCACCAGGTTTCAGTTAGTCCCACTAGGTCAAAGTTATTGCTCTCAAGCAAGAGTTCTAGATCCTTATGCTTATCTCCCATGCTCCTGGCATTTGTATACATACACTTAATTCCCCTGGTGGCTGCCCCTGGAATGCCCTTACACTGCTGTCTAATAGGTTCTTTGATACCCACAAGATCAGCCTAGTTAAGTATCTCATTGTTTAGTATTCCATGGATCCCTCTGGCCTTGTCCTCCCCTTCCCCCAAGGAACCTAGTTTAAAGCCCACCAGAGGAGATCAGCCAACCTGAAAGAGAACACATGCTTACCTTTGCGGAAGAGATGAAGCCCATCCCACCCAAGCATGTCTCTTGTTTGGAAGTATGGGTCATAGTCCAAAAAGCCAAAGCCCATCTCATAACACCAGCTCTGAAGCCACAAGTTGACCTCCCTGATGCAGGTCTCATGGCGTCGTCCACGTCTGCTCACTGGGAGGACAGATGAGAAGACCACCTGTGCCCCTGTCTCCTTCAGCTTGGCCCCCAGAGCCTTGTAGTCCTTTATGAGGTGATTTGGACTGTTCCTGGCTGCATGGTTAGTGCCTATGTTTAATTTCTATATGGTGGTTGGATCTTAGAGATTTTATGGCCCTTGTTTCTGGGAGGGAGAGGTTGATATAGTGGTGTTTGTTGTTGAATATTTAATTCTATATTCATTCTCTGAAGCAGTCAATATAGTGGTCAAGGTTTGGATTTTGTTCACCTTAAGGTGTACAATCTGAGGGCTTTTTTGGCATTAATATTTTTGTTGATGTGGAAATATTCCTTCATACACAGGTGTTAGAAAAAAATCTAGTTGTCCACATTGTAGTATCTTGTTCAGGCATTTTTCAGGGTAGAAATTAAGATCTTTAGAGGGGACAGATTTTTCAGTTTTGGTAAGTGTGTGTGGAGAGATTGATAATATTTGAGGATTGATTAATTCCTTCTGTTTCATCAAGTATGAGGTTGGACTGTTGTACGGTATTGATGTTGTTTCTCTGAGGGTTGTTTTGTGGCTTGGAAAGTTGTTTCTGTAGTACTTGGTTCCATTTCTTCTTTTTGGTTGGATGGATGTTGTAAAAAATTTTGGTAGTCTTTTTGTATGCATTGTATAATGTTTGGGAAGATATCCGGATTTCTCTCTTTTAGGTTGTTGTAACATATATTGTTTTCCTTCTTCAGCTGATTACTTTTGAAGTAGTTTATGTGAAGGAGATGATTTCTAAGCTTTTCTGAAGTTTTCCTGCATAGTTGCGAAGCATACTTGGAGTTGTAGTCAGAGACTTGTAGATGTTTAGTCCTCTGGGAATGATGTGGTGTTTCTTGAATAGGCTTAAAAAAATAGATGGTGCTGTTAAGATTAGCTGTTTTTTTCTTAAATTGTAAAATTCAAGCTAGCAAGCAGTAAATAAGAAGTTGCTGCAAGGATATACTGCAAGTGTGGCTAAAGCACAAGACTGAAAGATTGGAGTTAAAATGCCAGAAGGGAGGAAGAGGTGTCTGCCCAGAAATCACCTACCTCCACATGGTGTATTTCACGTCTGATGTTTTGTTTTATTGCAGTTTTGCAATAATGGATATGAACAAAAGCTGCAGAATATCAGCCACAGAGAAGACTTCAATCAATCCAAAGAGAATAACAGAAGTGACGCAGCAGATCATGACCTAATGAAGCTGGTGGAATACTTTTCCCTATTTTATATCCCCATCCTCTCCCTTATGATTAGAAAGGGGCATATGATAAGAAATAACTGGGTCTATTTGGTAAATTCTATCATAGTGGACACAAAAAAGATATCTTTCCAAGTAATCACACTTATCAAAAGACACTGATGTACAGTGCTGGGCAATAAAACTTGTTGATAGAAATCTTAGTTTGACAGAATTTTTTTCTTCCCTAAATGTGACAAGATGCGGTTCAATAGGTTTTAAGCTGCAAAGAGTAGTTGTCACAGTGCGGGGTCCCCAGGGATGGCCACGAAGCCCCAAGGGCTCCATGACCGTGTCAGTTCTGCCCTGTTGGCATCTCTTTTCTCACCCGCCATGTCTTCTTGGTATAAATAAATAATGGGGAGGCTGCCCACAAGTTTCTGCATGGTCACAGTCCTTTGGACTCCACTGAACCCTGCGAGTTACATAGTTCCTTAGTTGGCAGGGCCAGAAGGCACCTGAGCAGATCACCAAGTCCGACCCCCGTGCCATGGCAGGAAAGAGTACTGGGGTCAAATGACCCCAGCAAGGTGTTCATCTAGCCTCCTCTTAAAGACCCCCAGGGTAGGAGCCAGCACCACTTCGCTTGGAAGTTGGTTCCAGACCCTAGCAGCCCTGACAGTCAAGTAGTGCCTCCTGATATCTAGTCTAAATCTACCCTCTGCCAGCTTGTGACCATTATTCCTGGTCACTCCTGGTAGTGCACAGGGGAACAGGGACTTCCCCAGTGCCTCCTGTCCCCTCTGACTAGTTTGTAACAGGCCACTAGATCCCCCCTCAGCCTTCTCTTATGGAGGCTGAACAGGTTCAGGTCCCTGAGTCTCTCCTCATAGGGCCTGCCCTGCTGCCCCCGATCATGCAAGTGGCCCTCCTCTGGACCCTCTCCATGTTGTCCAGAACTGGATGCAGTACTCCAGCTGCAGCCTGACCAATGCCACATAGAGGGGGAGTATCACCTCTTTGGACCTGCTTGAGATGCATCTGTGGATGCATGACAAGGTGCGGTTGGCTTTCCTGACCACGTCCCTACACTGTCAGCCCATGTTCAATTTGGCATCAATAATGACTCCAAGAACCTTCTCTGCCTCTCCTAACAAGAAGGGAGTTCCCCAGCCTGTAGGTATGCTGCTGGTTCTTCCTCCCCAGTTGCAGTACCTCACACGTGTCAGTGTTGAAACCCATCCTGTTCTCATCCTCCCACCCCTGTAAGTTGTCTAGGTCTGATTGCAGCCTATTCCTCACTTCTAGCATCCCACTTCCCCCCACATCTTAGTGTCATCTGCGAATTTGAACAAGGTGCTTTTTACCCCCTCTTCCAAGTCACTGATGAAGATGTTGAACAGTGCAGGCCCGAGGACTGAACCCTCACATCCCTCCAGGTCGAAAAAGATCCATCCACCACCACTCTCTAGGTGCAGCCCTCCAGCCAGTTAGTGAGCCAATCGACTGTGTAGGTGTTGATGCCTCAGACCCCTAGTTTTTTAATGAGAATGGGGTGAGAGACAGTGTCGAAGGCCTTCCGAAAGTCCAGAAAGACTACCTCCACTGCTACCCCTGCATTTAAGGATTTTGTGACCTGGTCGTAGAAGGCCACCAGGTTGGTTTGACAGAACCTGCCTCTAATGAACCCATGTTGGTTGCCCTTAAGCATAATCTCCTCTGCTGGCCCCTCATGGACATGCACCATGATAATTCTCTCAAAAAGCTTACCCAGGATTGAGGTAAGACTAGTTGGCCTATAGTTTCCTGGGTCCTCCTTCCTCCCTTTTTTGAAAATGGGAACCACATTGGCCCTTTTCCAGTCCTCTGGCACCTCACCAGAGTGCCACGAATGCTCATAAAGCCATGCCAGGTGTCCCGCAATGACCTCTGCTAATTCCCTCAGCACTCTGGGATGGAGATCATCAGGACCAGCTGATTTAAATACATCCATTCCCTCCATAAGTTCCCTGACTAGATCCTCACTAATCCTAGGCCTGGGTGCACCTCCCCTGTGGCCTGCGGGGGACCCGACGGGGAAGGGGTGACCCGGTGCCTACTCAGGAAAATGGATGCAAAGAAATTGTTAAATAGGTTAGCTTTGTCATCTGGTGTGATGATCAGATTTCCTAGCGTGTCTTGCAGAGGCCTCACATTACCCGGTACCTTGTTTTTACCCCTATGTATTTAAAAAAGGACTTCTTGTTGTCCTTGATCCGGGTAGCTAGTCCCAGTTCCATCTCTGCCTTGGTCTTCCTGACCGCCACCCTACACCCCAAGCAACCGAAGTATAGTCCCCCCTGGTGATGGCCCCTCCCTTCCATTGGGTGTATGCCTCCCTTTTAGCTAGGAGACATTCCCGTATGCTTTTGGTGAACCATGGGGGCTTTTGTGCCCTCTTGACCCCTTTGGTCTGTTTTGGGATTACCTCCCTTTGGGCCTAGAGGATCATCTCCTTAAGGAATGACCACTCTTCTTGGACATCCAGGTCCCCACCCCTCCAGGACCTCAGTGCCTTCCCAAATATTCTCCTTACCTCATTGAAGTCCACCCTCCTGAAGTCCAGGGCTGCTGCCTTGCTGCAGGCCTTTGCAACCTCGTGCTGGATGGTGAATTCGCTGCCACCCAGGTGGTCAAGCACCAGCAGACCCCTCACCAGGCCTGGCCAGGCCCAGGCCCAACAAGGAGTCTCCCCTGGTGGGGCTGTGCACCTCCTGGGTTATATGGAGGTCCTGTATCTTAGTTAGGAACCTACGTGAGTGGTCAGATTTTGGACCCCTGGCTCTAAGTTGGTGCTTCATGGAATACCTCAAGCCTTTTGGGCTAGATGAGTGGCTCCAAAACTTCCCCTTTACCATGCCCTATGTCTTGCAGGTGGTATATAAATATTATCTCACTGATAAAGTTTTGTCCTAACTTGGCCTCCTGTTGTCACTGGGCCCCTGGCTCCTGCAACTGCACCCCTCTGGTACTTGGCTCTGCAGTCCCTGTGACTGCACCCCCCTAGTGCTGGGCCCGACATAAGTGTGTGCCCCAATGAGGCCTCCTCCTACCCTATTAGCCTCTTTCTTGTCCACCAGTATAAAAGACAACAGAAGAACAAGCCGCATGGGCTGCAATATAAGAATAATAATGCTGGCCACACTCTGCCTCTTTAAGGAGGTAAAGTTCTCTTTTATTATTGTGTACCCCCTAGCTCTACTAATCTTGCAGGCAGCAGCCCAGACCATCAAACACCTCTAGGTAGTTCTTTCCTGCAAGAGCTCCTTACCCTGGTGGGCCCAGGGCAGGGCAGCAGGAGCACCAGGCCTGAGCTGGTGGCAATGAGAAGAGATGGCAACCAATTATGTCTAGTTACATTCATTCCTATGGGGAAATGATTTTCACTTAGCATTCGGTTCTGCTTAACACTCAGTTTTTCCAGAATCAATTAAGAGCATTAAGCGGGGTTGCCTGTAGTTAAAGCATTTTTTTCTTTGTTTTGTTCTTTAAATAGGCTAAGGTTCTTGTCAGTCAGCTCTCCACAGTGTGTGAAAGTGCATGGATTCTAGGACTTCACCAGACTTTTCTACTACTTCTAATAATTGGGAGATGGCTTCTTCCTATTGGTGGTGAAATCACCCGTGATCAGTTGTCGCAGCTGCTTCTTATGTTTGTGGGAACTGCAGCAGATATACTTGAATTCACTAGTGAGACCTTGGAAATAAAAGACATAAGGTAAATAGTATTTTCTGAAGTACATACTTTGCATGCAGCAGATAACTATTCAAAGATATTTGTTTCACATCAAATTTTGTTACTTTCTGTGCATTTTAAGTCAGTGGCTCCCAACCTTGGGTTGCAACGCAAGGGTCCCAGATCAGCCCCTTGCTCTATCTCTCCCACCTGTGGGGCTCTCCCAGTGCACAGTCCACATGGTTTTCACCACTGCTGCCCCCTATTATCCCAGCATGCCCTGGGCTCTGCTGGCACCACTGGGCATGAGTGAGTTGGTGGCGGGGGCATGGGGCAGGAATCACAACCCAGATTTAGAGTTACAGCAAAAAAAAGTTGGGAACCACTGTTTTAAATTGTTGTACCTGAGATAACTACTGTATTCAGTGGACTCTATTATATTCCTAACTTTCCCTAACTCAAGGGCTGTCAACTGTGGATACACATACACCCAGGGATACTTTAAAAGGTTGTAGGGGGTATGCATGGGTGGGTTAGCATGCAGTGTGCCCTGGGGTGCAGCAGCGGTGTCTCCCCTGGGGAGGGGGAGGGATGCACTGGGTGTCACCAGCTACACACAGCACACTGCAGTGCCTCCCCACCTCCAAACCCCAGCTCACTCTCCTGATTGGCCTCTACCCCCTTACAACAGAGCCATGAGGCTCTGAATAGCAGGGGAAGGAGGAGAGGGAGTGTGTCCTCTGCCTGCCCCCAGCAGCACATGATTGCCTGGGTGCAAGACCAGTCAACAGCTGGTGGAGCCGCATGTGCAACTGGCCATGGGAATGTGGCACAAGGCATGGTGGAGATGGCAGTGTGGTGTGTGAAGGCTGTGACAGTGATGGCAAATGCTTGTGCAGATGCCTGAAAGTGGCTATTATAAATTGAATTAGTGCCTGATTAATCTTCTCCTGGGCCTGCTAGCCCAGTGGGGTGCCTTTGGCACTGCAACCACTATCCTTGCAAGGCAGCAGGGCTCCAGCAGTCACCCTGACCCCAGCTGTGATTCCTGACTCTAGCAGTCACTCTGCCCCCAGCCACTCCCTTGACAGCCTCTGGATGTGCCACCAGGCTCCCACTGTCCCAGGACCCAGCCTGGCCTGAGCCTCATTCACCATGGCATCCCACTGTGGGGATGTCCATCTCCCCCCCCCCGCAGCCACTTCCCTTTCCCTTGCCCCACCCCTTCTCCCACACACTTACCTGCTGGGGGGCAGTGAGTCCATGTGTGTGTCTGCATCTGTGTGTGTTGTGTCTGCATCTTTGTGTGTTTGTATGTATGTGTGTGTCTTTCCCCTGCCCACCTGGTGGTAGGAGGGACATGGCATTGCATGGCTCTTGGGGCAGCAGCAGCAGGGTGTAGAGTCCAGCTTGCAGCAGCAGCTGCCTTGCCCCATGCAAAAATCTGGGACCACATTTCCCTGCCCCCCCCTCCCCGCATCCCCCCCAGACAAGCTGCCCTTGTGGCTCCATCCCACACTCCACCCTGGCTGTGCAGTGCCTGCTTCTCCTCCTGCCCCAGCCCCAGCCCCAGCCCTCCCTCACTATGGGGGCCTCAATTTTAACACCCCCCCCACTCTTTTAAAACAAGGAAAAGATATAAAGGGGTACATGAGCTGAAACTTTGAGGCAGAAAGAGTGCACTCGTTAAAAAAAGATTGAAAATTCCTGCCCTAGCCCTTCCTAAGAGGCACAAGTAGTTCCCATGAGTTTTATTGGAGATATTTATACATAACAAACATAGAAACTTACCACATCCCATAAAATAATGGGGCTGAGTGAAGAAATGGTGTAATATGGTGTTACAGTACTTACAGCTGGAGCTAGTCCAACTATTGGTACAAATATGCAAAAACAGAAAAGTAAGTCTGCACAAATTTGTTAGTAAATTGTTCCTAAATTAATCCTTTTTCATAAATTAGATACTTACTGACTGTGATGTTGTATCAAATAGTTTGCTCTATTTATTATGTAAATTGTGTGGTTGGTTATTTTATGTAGATTTTCCCTTCTTGATAGGGTGACGGTGTTTTAAAACAAGAAAACAGGGAATGTTTCCAGTGTGAATTTGCAGATGATGAGGGACTTGCACAATTTTGGAAGCTTTTAACAGATACACATCATCTGATTTCTCACAAATAATGCAACTCCCACAGGAAGGCACAAAAGCCCCCATGGCTCCCCAAAAGCATCCGGGAATGTCTTCTAGCTAAAAGGGGGGCATCCATCCAATGGAAGGGAGGGGCCATCACCAGGAAGGATTATACTGTGGTTGCTTGGGGATGCAGGGAGGCAGTCAGGAAGGCCAAGGCGGAGATGGAACTGGGACTAGCTTCCTGGCTCAAGGACAACAAGAAGTCATTTTTTAAATACATAGGGGGTAAAAAGAAGGTACCAGGTAACGTGGGGCCCCTGCAAGACACGCTAGGAAATTTGGTCGTCACACCAGAAAACAAAGCTAACCTATTTAATGACTTCTTTGCATCCATTTTCCTGAGCAGGGACAAGATCAGCCCCCCCACCGGGTCCCCCTCAGGCCCCAGGGGACGCACACCTAGGCCAAGGGTCAGGAAGAATCTAGTTAGGGAACTTCTGGAGGGACTGGATGTATTTAAATCAGCTGGTCCTGATGATCTCCACCCCAGAGCGCTGAGGGAATTAGCAGAGGTCATTGCGGGACACCTGGCATGGCTTTATGAGTACTCAGGTGCTCTGGTGAGGTGCTAGAGGATATGAAGAGGGCCAATGTGGTTCCCATCTTCAAAAAGAGGAGGAAGGAGGACCCGGGAAACTATAGGCCAGTTAGTCTTACCTCAATCCTGGGTAAGCTTTTTGAGAGAATTATCCTGGCACATGTCCATGAGGGGCCAGCAGGGGAGATTATGCTTAAGGGCAACCAACATGGGTTCATTACAGGCAGGTCCTGTCAGACTAACCTGATGGCCTTCTACGACCAGGTCACCAAATCCTTAGATGCAGGGGTAGCAGTGGACATAGTTTTTCTGGACTTTCGGAAGGCCTTCGACACTGTCTCTTACCCTGTTCTCATTAAGAAACTGGGGGACTAAGGTGTTGAAAGCTACACAGTTAAATGGGTCACCAACTGGCTGGAGGGCCGCATCCAGAGAGTGGTAGTGGATGGGTCATTTTTGACCTGGAGGGATGTGGGCAGTGGGGTTCTGCAGGGCTCAGTCCTCGGGCCTGCACTGTTCAACATCTTCATCAGTGACTTGGATGAGGAGGTAAAAAGCACCCTGTTCAAATTTGCTGATGACACTAAGATGTGGGGGGATGTGGGCACATTAGAAGGAAGGAATAGGCTACAATCGGACCTAGAAAGGTTACAGGGGTGGGCGGATGAGAACAGGATGGGATTCAACACTGACAAGTGTGAGGTACTGCAACTGGGGAGGAAGAACCAGCAGCATACCTACAGGCTGGGGAACTCCATTCTCATTAGTGCAGAGGCAAAAAGGGATCTTGGAGTCATTACTGATGCCAAGATGAATATGGGCAGACAGTGTGGGGATGCAGTCAGGAAGGCCAACCGCACCTTGTCATGCATCCACAGATGCATCTCAGGGAGGTCCAGGGAGGTGATACTCCCCCTCTATGCGGCACTGGTCAGGCCGCAGCTGGAGTACTGCATCTAGTTCTGGGTGTTGCACTTCAAGAGGGATATGGACAACATGGAGAGGGTCCAGAAGAGGGCCACTCGCATGATCAGGGGACAGCAGGGCAGGCCCTATGAGGACAGGCTCAGGGACCTAAACCTGTTCAGCCTCCATAAGAGAAGGCTGAGGGGAGATCTAGTGGCCTGTTACAAACTAATCAGAGGGGACCAGCAGGCACTGGGGGAGTCCCTGTTTCCCTGAGCACTACCAGGAGTGACTAGAAATAACGATCACAAGTTGGAGAGGGTAGATTCAGACTAGACATCAGGAGGCACTACTTGACTGTCAGGGCGGCTAGGATCTGGAACCAACTTCCAAGCGAAGTGGTGCTGGCTCTTACCCTGGGAGTCTTTAAGTCAAGGCTTGACAATCACCTTGCTGGGGTCCTTTGACCCCAGTACTCTTTCCTGCCATGGCAGGGGGGTCGGACTTGATGATCTGCTCAGGTCCCTTCTGACCCTACTAACTACAAAACTATGAAATATAATGGGGGGCTGAACTCTGTTTTCATCTCTGAAAATATGTATAAACCAGGTGCTTTTCATTATTCTACTAAGCTTTACATCTACCAATCAAATTTGCTTCACAGTGGGAAATGGTCCCTAACACAAAACAGAGATGGTTCAGCCTGATACAGAAAAAAAGCTACAAGGGCGAAGTATCTACTTCCTCCTCCCCTCCCCGTCCCTCCCACAAAATTTGTTTCCCTACTCGGATCAGTTTAGAATATTAAGCTTTGAGGTAATCCTCTTACACACATGGCTGAATCACATCAAGAACTGCAAAAGTTCTTAGCAAGGACTGTCCCATTTTTCTCCATAATTCTTCTGGAGTGTCTCAAGAGCTTTCAAGTTCCCAACAGCTATACAGTTACATGAAAATTCCTTACAATGGTGATGTCCTAAAGACCTAGAGGCTATCTCCTTACATTTTTTTAAATTTTTTAAAGGAATAACCATGTTCTTGTGTATGCAATTCTTGCTGTCTGGACTTGGAGTATGTTGCAGTTTCCACTTGATCTTGCAGGTTAGTATGTGCATGTAGATGATAAAATAAAACTTATTTTGCTTGCATACCTCAGGGCTTTGAACACTTACAGCTCCAAGCAAATAAACACCCCCCCCAAAGAAAAAAAGCAACCCTCCCCCCCAAAAAAAATCCCATCAGAGAATATACTAAAGGCTTTGGGTGGAAAGAGACTGATATCATAAAAGACTATGATAAGATTTTGAAGGATTTTTTTTTTCAGATTGAGCTGCAATTTCTCCAACACACAGTAAGCTTCCAAGCAAGCTGGAATTGGAACAAATAGGACTATCTGCTCTGGTGGCTTCCTTAGAATGGGAACACACTGACTGAACCTTAACTAGACAAACTCTGAAGTTAAATCACTCCTGGGACTATGCTGGCAGCCACTAAGGAAGATCATGGTATCATAGCAGCATATTGGACAGGAATCAGGAATCAGAGCTGGAGATCAGACAGGGGGCACAGCTACATGAGACGCTAAATGCACAGTACATAAGGGTATGATTGATAGGAGACATGTACAGTGCTTGCAAAAAATGTGAATTACTCCAGTCTTGTTAATTTATGGATACCAAAAAACACAGGGATATCAGGACTAGTATGCATGAGTCTCCCTTAATCCTATAAGAAATGTGCCCTGGATGACTTTAAATGATTGATTATAATGATACTGTGCCTGTAGGACAAGATAATATACAAATTTTACTTATGGTGCATATAGTTTCTTCCAGTTTCAGGCTACGGGCTGAGGAGGGAGAGGAGGATCGAGGTAGTAAACCAAAGACTGTGGCACTGGTATCACCATGAAGGCTTCAGCTTCCATGACCACAGTCCGCTCTTTGGTGAGAGAGGCAGTGAGCTGCTGGGAAATGATGGCCTCCACTTCTCTCCACTGGGGAGGAGGCTCTTCTCAGCCAGGCTGGCTGACCTGCTCCACCAGGCTTTAAACTAAGCCTGTCGGGGGATGGGGGGACTACTGCCACTACTGGCTCACTGAGCAACCTTTGCAAAGCCAGCAAGCCAAGGCACTTAAGGGAGCCCACCCCTGCCCCAGCCCTGGAACAATCTGTAGGCAAGGCAAGGGCCCCCAAAGGGACACTTGCATGCCTATACACAAATGACAGGGGCTTGGGGAATAAAAAGGAGGAACTTGTCCTCCTGCTTATCACAAATAATTATGATGTCATAGGGATAATGGAGACCTGGCAGGACTCCACCCATGACTGGGCCACAGGTATAGATGGCTATACACTGTACAGGAGAGATCAAGTGGACAAAAGGGGCTGGGGTGTAACACTTTATGTCAAGGAAAGCTATGCATCCCTGCAAGCCAACATAGGCACCCTGAGTGAATGACTGGAGACCCTCTGGGATAAAATCCATGGGGAATACGGTACAGGGGACACAATGGTGGGAGTCTACTACAGAGCTCCTACCCAGGATCAAGAGCTTGAGCTTTCATCAATGCTGACCTTGTGAAGGAATACCTTGAGAGACTGGATACCTTCAAGTCAGCCGGCCCTGACAGATTACAACCCGGGGTACTTAAAGAGCTGGCTAGCATCATAGCTCAGCCCCTGGCATGGTTCTTCAAGAACTCCTGGTGCTGTGGTAAAATGTTCAAAGAGGAAGAAGGCCAATGTGGTACCTATCTTCAAGAAATGGAGGAAAGTGGATCTGGCAAACTACAGGCCCATCAGCCTGACCTCTATCCCAGGGAAGGTCTTGGAAAAAATTATTAGAGGCCATTCTTAACAGACTGGCTGACAGCGACATCCTGAGGGTTAGCCAGCATGGGTTTGTTGCGAGTAGGTCTTGCTTCACCAATCTTATTTCCTTTTATGACCAGGTGACCTATCACCTGGACAAGGGAGAAGAGATTGATGTCATATATCTTGACTTTAAAAAAGCCCTTGATCTGGTATCCCATGATCACCTCATAGCAAAACTGGCCAACTGCAGTCTCAGATTCACGATGATCCACTGGCTGGGGAACTGGCTCTGTGGTCGGGCCCAGAGGGTGGTGGTTGATGGAAATCAATCGTCATGGTGTGCTGTAACCAGTGGGGTCCCTCAAGGCTCTGTCCTTGGATCTATACTATTCAAAGTCTTCATTAATGATGTGGACATTGGTGTCAGAAGTAGACTAGCCAAGTTCGCTGACAACACCAAACTTTGGGGTAAAGCGTCCACACCTGAAGACAGGAGGGTGATCCAGGATTACCTTGACAGGCTCAGGAAATGGGTGGATGAGAACCTGATGGTGTTTAACACTGAAAAATGGAAGGTTCTCCACCGTGGGAAGAAAAACCCTCGGTATGCTTATAGGCTTGGCAGTCCTACGCTGGCTAGCACTACGGACAAAAGGGACTTGGAGGTCATGATTGACCACAAGATTAAGATGAGCCATCAATGTGATGCTGCAGCTAGTAAAGCGAGCAAACCCTGGCTTGCATCCATAGATACTTCTCAAGCAAATCCCAGGACATTATTCTCCCTTTGTACTCGGCCTTGGTGAGGCTGCAGCTGGAGTATTGTATCCAGTTTTGGGCTCCGCAATTCAAAAAGGATGTGGAGAAGCTTGCGAGAGTCCAGAGGAGTGCCACACAAATGATCAGAGGTCAGGAAAACAGACCTTATGATGAGAGCTGAGAGCCATGGGACTCTTCAGCCTGGAAAAGTGCAGGCTGAGGGGTGATCTGGTGGCTTCCTATAAGTTTATAAGGGGTGCTCACCAGGATCGGGGGAAGGTTTTTTCACCAGAGTGCCCCAAGGGATGACAAGATTGAATGGTCACAAATTCCTCCATGACCATTTCAGGCTGGACATAAGGAAGAACTTCTCTACGGTTTGAGCCTCCAAGGTCTGGAATAGACTGCCACCAGAGGTGGTTCAAGCACCTACTTTGAATGCCTTCAAGACACATTGTGATGTTTATCTTGCTGGGATCCTATGACCCCTGTTGATTTTCTGCCCCCGGGGAAGGGGACTAGACTCGAAGATCTTCCAAGGTCTCTTCCAGCCCTAATGTCTATGAAATCTATGAAATCTATGTATCAAACCTGACCTCTAACACCTACTGTGCAAGTCATTTTCCACCACTGAAAGCAGGCAGACTTTTAACAATGATAGTAACTATAGGAGCATATTTCCAAACATGTGGTGAATTCCTTAATGTCTTCAGATCAAGATAAGATGCCTTTAAATATGAGTTATCAGGTGCAGGCACTGGGGGATGCTTTTAGAGGTCTATTGTATAGGAAGTCTAATTACACAATCTAATGGCCCATTGTCGCCTTTAACTCTATGAAGATTAGATTCTATGGCGTTTTTATGATGCAGAAAAAAAAAACTGAGGTGAGATAAAAACCTGTTCTTAGGCCCTACTCAGCAGCTCCTTAAGTATATACTTAATTTTGATGAATGTGTCCTTAAGAAAGTGTTTTGTTGAATCAAACCGAGGACTTGGATGCGCTCTTTTAAATCCATTTCTCCAGATTTGGAAGTTTAGTACTTTAATAATCCAATCTACCTCTGATCTGCCTATTGGACTTAGATAGTTATATTAACACAGAATATCTTTACTTACAGTGCAACATATTGGCTGCAAAACATCTGAGTCATCTATGAGAATCCTCAATTTGCTGCTCTGCAAGCACAGCGCAGACCTGTGGAACATTGGAATAAGTGTTTTCATACAAGATGGTCCCTTCTTTGTTGTACGTTTGATCCTGATGAGCTATTATGGCGTAATCAATCAAACGCTGGTGTTTTTCACGGCTAAGAATATCTTAATCTTGATATTACAACTGTACCGTTTAACAGTGTTATTGTTAGACTTCCGTACTTCCCTCCAGGATCAGTCAAACAGCTGGAAAGGAGGAGTCAACTGTTGCCCAGGTGAGCCTGAAGACACCAGTCCCCCACACAGTGACGATGCTACTGATATGGGAGAGCACACTGCTATTGCTCTGGATGATTCTTCTATACCAACAGATTGCCAGTGAATTGATCCATAATTCACTACAATAAATGATGTTTCCCTTGGATTCTTTGAAAGAGCTTGGCATGTTTATGTTCTCAAGTAGTCCTCAGTCCTTATGGTTCTGACTCATCTCCCTTCCACCATAAGTTGGATTTTTGGCTCTGAAAAACAAGGAAAGATGTTGAAGCAATATTGCCAAAGCATTAACTTTTTCACTGGATTTTGGTGAGTTGCTATATTTATCCAGTGGAAATAGGCAGCAGTAGTTTGTAGAAATAAAAGAAATGAAGCTGCATTTGATACATTAACAAACTTGTTATCATCTTTGGTGGCATTGTGCTAATGTACTTAAATGTATTTATGTCTAAGGACAAAGATCAACAGAATTACCTGAAACTGAGAAGCATTTAACTTTGCTTCTATTGTCAGTCTGTAAATACAGAATGGTGAATGATATATTTGCCTATCACAAAAGTTATTTCAGCAAAGCATAAAAGTGCATGTGAACAGAGATAATACATTTCTGCGGTCACTATGACATTTACATGTTGCACATTCAGGGAATGCAAAAACAATTTCTTTAAAGTTACCTCATACTTGATTGGGTTCCATGAAGACTATGCCACTCTACGAAGTAACATTCAAGACCAGGAGAACCCTTTCTCAAAATGAGTGTTCCTGGTGCTTCTTTGATTCCAAATCTGGAGATTTTTTAATTTAGCCCTGTAGCTCACTAAATGAAGGCTATTTTTGTATTTCTGTCATGTAGGCATCCTCTGCAAAGGGATTTGTCTTTCAGTTACAACTAGACCTAGCAAAAAAGTGAAAAATCAAGAAAAAAAAGCTTGAAAAATTTCTATTTCACAGTGTTTGAAATGAAACCAATGTTTTAAATTGCTCTTTTTTTCACTATTTTTTGCCTTTACTCAAGCATGTAGTCACACTGAATGCAGTGGGAGACTCTGGCTTTAGGTTTTCACTTTATAAAGCACCTAAAATACCTTCTACCTAGTCCAAAAGCTGTCTTGCATTCAAATACAGGAAGTCCAGGTTTTAAAAGCCACAGTAATAATTCTCACCACTTCCTGCTCTTTTAATTTTGGATTTCTTGTTAAATAAAATGTGCCAGCCATTATTTGCAGTGATTTTGTGATGTGGCCTTATGGATACTAGGAGGCAACTTAGTTTGTGTTTTTAATTCAGATCCATAGGTAAAACACTACAGCATGGCTGCTAACCAGGTGTTCTCTCTAAAACCCCCCACTGTGGTAAATTTAGAATCAATTGTTGAAGCTGCGGCACAGTTTTCCTTTTTTCTGAACTATTCACATTTTTTTTTAATTTTCTCCACTTCATCAATATATTAATTACCATGTATAACAGTGTTAAATGCATCTGTTAATTAATCTGCAATGTGATAATCTTACTATAATATGCTCACAGATTCATTAGCACAACAAAAAGGCTGCATGAATTGTTTTTACCTCACAATCTACTTAAAAGCTGATCTTAGTGACAAAGTGCAACTAAAGCTGCTGGCTTAGTAACTAGTCTCTGTATCCATCATCAGAAGGACTTGATAGCAGTATTAATCTCTGATCTTCAGTCTCTCTTCTTTCACACATTGGGAAAACTTGCATTATCTTCACTGGGGGAAGGACCAGCCACAGAAATTGGCCTCTGACTGGATCCCAGCCCTGTTGAATTTACTTGGCTTATAGATTCACCTCTCATACTAGCTTTGGTATAGGCTAAATGTATGTCTTCCTCATGGTAAGACAAGCAGATAGATTAACAAGATGCTTAAAGACAAGAAGTCTGTCCCCTGTGAAACCTCAAGTGTGGACACAATGGACCCTAGAGGACAGCAGACTGGTCACCTGGAGTCACAAACAGTTCAGTAAGGAGCTATGGAGAAGCAGACTAAAAATTCTACTAGTTTGTGTCCATTTAGTCATGGCAGAAGATTTTATTTGCAGGAACATTATACCTACCCTCTCAAATGTTTTTACTATACAAATGAGGTATGTTTTCAACAGCCTTTATGAATCAATTTGTGTCTATCTGAATCAGCCAGCTGAGTGCAGAGAATTGCATAGTAGTACAAGACTTTCTGATTTTTGCAGCATGGAAGAGAGAGAAAGTATTTTCTTCAAAATACACCGGTCTCTGTCACATATCTTAAGAACAGTTTGAGCCATGTTTACTGTCTTTCAGATTTGGAAAAGAAGCTTCGGAGAATGGGAAATGGTTAGGAAATCCACCTTAGTAACTGTTCTCCCCATAGTCAGCAGAATTACATTACAATGCTTCCTCTTCTATTTACAGTTATTTATTTTAGTTGCTTTATATATGGTATTTGGTATTAATCTTCATTACAATTCTTACTTCCTGCTCCTTCTGCAACTAAAATGTATTTTGCTTTTGACATTTGCTCAGGAGTTTGTAGCCCCTAAACTTCTAGACGAATTGTAGCTGTTGAACATACTGAAGTCTGATTTTATCTTGTTTATATTTGTATTTGTAGTGTACTGTACTTTCTGGAACCATATGGAAATGGAAGAAAATATGCGATTACTTAAAAGATTCCAAGTGTTTTTTTGCAAATAAAAGGCAGTTACCTCAGGCTTAGCTGCCAACTTATTATATGTTCCCAGTAATTACATCACCACATGCTGAAGTAATTAATGTTCCCATTAATTACATCACCACAACACCACATCACCCTTTCCACCAATGGTCTGTTAATTACTTAGCCCAGTTTCTGATCTCACTCAGTCCAGAGTAAATCCAGCCCAAAGTAAATCCAAATCAACAGCAGTGAATTCTGTTCCACCGTTCCACTCCACATAGGTTCTTTTACTACACTCCTCTCCATAGTTTCTATCACTTATTTTTAATTGTTTACACTTCAGTCATTCCAATTTGGCTGAAATGAAACCTTTTTATTTTGAGGACCCTGAGATATTTAGAGAAAACAATCCTGATATTTAAAGAACTTTTAGAAAATCTTAAAAAACTTCTAACATTAAGTTAGGTTGCGGCAAAATTAGAAAATAACAAATCTTAAAAACAATATGCCCCCTTAACAAAGTACCACAAAATCAGTTAGTTTAAATAGTGATAACAGTAGACTTTGACAGAGGGTCAGGATAAATTTCAAATCAGAGACCCTGAATGCAAAACAACAGTCCTTTCCACGTCATAGTCTTCTCATTACCTAAGATACTTGGCCTAGCATATTAAATCTGCCAAGATGAACTGTTACCTTACCAAAAGGATAAATTAATTTTAACCAACAAGTAGCAGTAGAATATAGGCTCACCACTATTCAATGCAAATGTGACAGGTGATTAGCTCCACCCCCTTTCCCCTTGTATGGTACGTGACATCAGCCACGCCCCCTGACTCCAGTCACATGGTGTTTGATATTACCAGTCCCACCCCCTAACCCCAGTCACATGGTGCATGGCATCAGCAACTCCGCCCACACCCCCAGTCATGTGGTGTGTGACACCACCACCACATGGTCCATGACATCAGAAGGACAGCCCAAAGCCCAACCCCTCATGCTGCAAAAACCACCCTAGATCACATGGTACAGTTATGACTATCAGTTCCCAGACTGCTTTAGCCACCGTCAGAGCACAGGCATGGCCTACGGGGTGGCAGGGTGGTGGTGTGACCCCTCTAACAACCACCCAACCCACCACCCCCACATCTGAAGCAAGACATCTGTGCAAGTGTCTATGTGTCTATATATGGTTTCCAGTCTATACATACAAAAGCGCACACATTTATACCTGGAAAATCATGACAGATCCAACTTATATTTCACTTTATTATGGTATGTAAGTTTACAGTGGAAACAACTCTTTATGTATGTCTGCAGAACAGTTATAGGAAAGTATAAAGGTTTTAGGTCATCTTAAATACTATGCACATAATTACCACTGAAACACTATAATGCTGGGGAAAAAATGTTTTGTTGGTTAGTTATGGAATTAATTGGTTCCATGTGGTTTTGCTTAGTTTAATGATATCTTATCAAAAAAAGATCTCCCCACATCCCCAACCAAATTAGAGAACTAGTTTATCTAACATTATGACATAATTGCAAAGATGATTTAATCTCTCATATCTACCTTAACATTTTTGTAAATATTGGTTTTATCAGATGATTAAATTAGTAAAGTTTGCCATTTATTTTTCTGCAACTGGCTATTAGTTGACACATAGTAGGTAATAGACTGGGATGCAGTAATTTTCCCCCACACAAAATTATATGCTGAATATTGTGCCCTCACACATGCTCACTCAATTCAGTTAAGAAATCAATATACTATTGATTTCTTAATCTTATGTTTAAAAAACACCCCTCTGTCCCTTGAACTCTCTGAGTAGCAGATAAATTATATTTGGTCATTTGTGATAAATGGATCTCAAATACATACAATATCATGTGCAAATTGGTTGGAATTTCTCTGATTGAGTACATTCTTGGCTGCCCAGCTAACTGACCCAACCTCAAGTTCACATTCAAGTCAGAAATCACTGTGTTAGTGCTTGCTACCACCTCCTCCTCCTTTTTGTGGGTTTCCTTTCTAGTCCTGTCAGTCAAGCCTTAGTCATTTTGGGCACTTTTACATGTGCTCCAGGGCCTGGGGGGGTAGGGGTGTTGGTTTAATTAGAGCAGTTCTCACCACATGGTAATTACTGTGCTACAGTGAAGACTGGCCTGGCAAAAGGGCTATGGTAATTATGTGGACAGAGATTTGTTAGGCTTCTTTACAGTGCCAGGGGTCTATGATTTGATTCCACCTGAGGCCCACTACTGTTAATGAAAGCAAACACCAAGGTAAGGATTAATAAGCAAATCTGTATTATAAGCCAAAGGTATCAAAAATCATAACAACATGAACTAATCAACAACCATTGAACATGTTGTGATTGATGGCAGTCACTCATCATGGTGCCCTGTGACCAGTGGGGTCCCTCAAGGCTCTGTCCTGGGACCCATACTGTTCAACATCTTCATTAACGATGTGGACATTGGAGTTAGGAGTGGACTGGCCAAGTTCGCCAATGACACCAAACTTTGGGGCAAAGCATCCACGCCAGAAGATAGGCGGGTGATCCAGGCTGACCTGGACAAGCTCAGCAAATGGGCAGACGAGAACCTGATGGTGTTTAACACCGATAAATGCAAGGTTCTCCACCTTGGGAGGAAAAACCTGCAGCACCCGTATAGGCTCGGCAGTGCTACGTTGGATAGCACTACAGAAGAAAGAGACTTGGGGGTCATCATTGACCACAAGATGAACATGAGCCTGCAATGCGATGCTGCGGCTAGTAAAGCGACCAAAATGCTGGCGTGCATCCATAGATGCTTCTCGAGCAAATCCCAGGATGTCATTCTCCCCTTGTACTCGGCCTTGGTGAGGCCGCAGCTGGAGTACTGCGTCCAGTTTTGGGCTCCACAATTCAAAAAGGATGTGGAGAAGCTTGAGAGAGTCCAGAGGAGAGCCACGCGCATGATCAGAGGTCAGGAAAACAGATCTTACGATGACAGGCTGAGAGCCACGGGACTCTTTAGCCTGGAAAAGCGCAGGCTCAGGGGTGATCTGATGGCCACCTATAAGTTTATCAGGGGTGAACACCAGGATCTGGGGGAACGTCTGTTCACCAGAGCGCCCCAAGGGATGACGAGGTCGAACGGTCACAAACTCCTGCAAGACCGTTTCAGGCTGGACATAAGGAAGAATTTCTTTACTGTCCGAGCCCCCAAGGTCTGGAACAGTCTGCCAACGGAGGTGGTTCAAGCACCTACATTGAACACCTTCAAGAGTAAATTGGATGCTTATCTTGCTGGGATCCTATGACCCCAGCTGACTTCCTGCCCTTTGGGCAGGGGGCTGGACTCGATGATCTCCCGAGGTCCCTTCCAGCCCTAATGTCTATGAAATCTATGAAATAACACTATGTAAAGAGAGCAATAGTGGCCTGTGACCAGCACTGGCAGCCAAGAGCACTGACAAACAGGCTACATGGCCTACTGTCAGGTCCCTGTCACACAGAGGATTTCTATCCTCCCCTCCATGAGGAAGTACTCAGAGACTTCTGAGGGGAAGGGTGATACATTACCCATCAAATGGGGAATGAAGGTAAGTATCTCAGGTGTAATTCAGATGCATCTTGGTGGACTTGTCCTTGTCCCCACACACATCACTCAGTACCCTCACTCCCAATCTTCCTCAGCCTTTCACACAAGGCTACCACTCACTTCTACCACACTGCAGTAATTCAACACCATACAACTCTCTTAGGCTATTAGCCACAATGCCCAACGCATACAGACACCCAGGCATACAGCCAGTCATACACCATCAGTCACATATATCTGCATATACACAACTCACACAGCCTCTCGATGCATGCACTCCCCCTGCACACATGCATGCACGCGCTAAGGCAATGGTCAAGACCTATGTTATGATGGCCACTTCAAGCCACCTGCCAATCATGGCAGTGGTCCAATCACAACTCATTCATTCCAATCAATCAATAACATCACTTTCTTGGACTAATCACATTAATTATTACCACATAATTTTATTAACATTATTTTCCCACTCTGTTGCTATATTATAGCAAGGTTGCAACTGCATATGTCTCAGTTTCCTAAGTACTATCCTAATGTCATCAAAGTCAGAGGTTTAGATGTGGCAGAAACTTCTAACCTCTAGCCATTGTATGCATGCATAATCAATATTATGACTAGGCCAGGACTCACACGGTTTATATCAGCTGTCTTCTGCATCTTGTGTATCAGCATTCCTGCACTTAAAAACAGTGGTGAGGGCACTTGAACTAAAGTGCACTCAATGAACTTTATTTCAAGCACCCCTGCCACCATTTTTCAGCATGGGGACACTGATACATGAGACACAGGAGGCTGCTGGACCATGGAAATTAGCACGTTCCAACTGTAATTACAGAAGTCAGAGCAGCCTCCAGGCTCATGGACATGCACCTTCTGTTTATATGCCTACATTTGTACAGCAGATGCTCCAGTACACTGTGCCATTTCCCCACATTTGATAACCCAAACCATTATCTTTGTCTTGCATTTTCTAACATTTTCTATCTCTCTCTAGTGAGTAACGCCCTCAGACATTTCAAAGTGGCTTTTACAAGCTTAGCACTGGAGTCAAAACAGATATAAAAGCAGTGGAGAACTAGAGAAATCAATACCAAAAGATGCAGGAGTTCATTCATTGATAGAAGTTGAGAGAAGATGTTAAGAGAAAACAAGGTGAAAAATCACTTATGACAGAAAAGACAAGAAATACTAGGATATTTTACCTCAAGCAGTACAAATTTGAGCCCGGAATTTTTGCCTCAGCGCATGCGCCTGGACATGCACTTTGTTGTGGAGCAAATTGTGCCACTTGGGGCAAAATAACCCTGCCTGGCTCCTCCCGGATTTGTAGTCACTTCCAGATAAATTTTATCCAGCCCCTCCCCTTTGGTCTCCAGCCCCCTGCTAATTCCCCTGCTTGTCTCCAGCCTTGGGAGGCTAGAGATGATCAGGGGAATTAGCAGAAGGCTGGAGAGGAGCAGGAGAACGTCTCCAGCTCATCCTCAGGGACTCATCTCCAGCCTCCTGCTTGTTTCCAGCCCCCTGCTCATTCTTCTGCTCTGTCTCTGGTCCTCCGGAGGCTGGAGACAAGCAGGAGAATGAGCAGGATGCTAGACACAAGCGGGGGAGTAATCAGGAGGATGGAGATAATTCAGAGATTTCCCAGTCGACTCCAGGCTCCTTATCGCTCCTCCACCCAGCTCCAGCCTCCCACACTGCCCACAGCTTACCAGCAGTAGCAGCAGCAGTCAGGGCCACTCGGGGCCTCATGGCACAGCCCCTCCACATGGCATGGGGCAGCAGGGAGCAGTGGGGCTTGGCCCTGGCCACCTGGCACCCGTGCTCCTGCCGCCACATTATGCAGGCATAGCCCAGCCCAGCGCTGTCTGTAAGCTGGGGGGTGCTGCAGCTGTCATTCAGGGCTCAGTGCTGCTCAGCCCAAGCAGCTAGAGCTCTGAGACAGCATGTGGTACCCTAGTGAGCTAGGCCACACCTGTGCGATGTGGCAGCCAGGGTGCCAGGCAGCAGGGCCAAGCCCCGCTGCCCTCCATGTATGGGGGCTGTGTCATGAAGCCCCAAGAGGCCCTGACTGCTGCTGCTACTGCCAGTGCATGTGAGGGGGCTGAGAGAGTGAGCGGGGAGCTGGAGGAATGAACAGGGGTGGGGGGAAAGAACAGGGAATGTGGGAAAGAATGGAGAGCTGGGGAAATGAGCGGAGAGTTGGGTCCAGGCGGGGCCTCCCCCATGGTCCCTTCCTCCCTCCTCCCAGCCCCCTGCTTACCTGGCACAAAGCTAGGTCCAGGTCCCTGCAGCTTGCACGGCCACCTGTCCCACACAGGCAGGCAGCGTGCTTCAGCACTGGGGTGAGGGCCAGCCATAGAAACATTCTGGCTGTTTACCAGAGCATCTCTGCGGAGGACCAAGCCTCCGGTTCCTTAGGGCATGGTCTGGGACCATGCCTCACCCCTCTTTTTTGTCCTGGGGTATTGTTTGACACCTGGATATCCAAGGGTCTAATTTTGCATCCAGGGGGAATGTTTTTTGGTTCCACACATGCCTCTTGCAGCCTCTCAAAGGGGTTTGAGACACTGCAAGAAGCATATGCATGCTCATCTGGAGGCACCCCTTGAAGGGGAGCTAGGTGGCATAAAAAGAGAAAGATGGGATTTAAGGATATTAATTTAAGCATTAAGCAGTTATGGAAGTGAATAATTATAATTACATTATACCATATGGAAAATAGCACAAGCCAGAGATAGGGGGTAGAAATATGTTTCCCTTGTCAACAGAGAAGCAAATATATTTCCCTTGCTTACTTTAAAAGTGCATACTACATGGTTTCTTGCAGCTTCCTGAGATAGCTGCTGCTGGGCACTACCAGGAACTACTGGATGGGGTAGATACAGTATGACAATGCCTACAGTATTCAAGTGCTGTGATAGATAGCACTGTGCAGCTGGATAAACAATAACACTTGTTTTTCCACATGTGAGCAAAGAATAATGTTTCTTACCTACAACAAACCAAAGTGTGTTTAAATCAAAGATTAAAGGTTGTTAAGAAAGCGAGTGCAGAAGACGTCCATTGCCTGAACAGTATGTTACTTCTTGGTGGAAGCCCACGATTCAATTTTGTAAAACCTGAGGCAAGTTCAGTAATAGTCTCCTGTGACCTCAGCCTGCTAGCAGGTGTTGACTCCACAAAGAGGTACTAAATGAATGTTTCTAATTTATTCTTACAGGTGTGTTGTTTAATGAGTGACATATTAAATTCTGCCATGGCTGTAAGGGAAGTGGGAATGGCCTTCAGGCAAGACAGATTTAGGCTGTAAGGCAAAGAGCACATGTGTAAACTGAGCAGTCCTACAGTAGAAATAACCCTAGGTGAAGCCTAGTCAAAGCAGAAACTTCAGGCCAAACTTTATTACTATTGTTATATAGCCATGTGCCAGGACGAGAATAAGTTTAGATTCTATGCAGTGATTTTTACAGCAGGGTGGGAAAGAGTTCTGCTTACATCCTCCTTAAGGAATGTGCAATAGCACTGGAATAACTAACTTAAAATTTACATGAAATTTAACACTTTGGAAATAGTCTGCTTGGAAAAAAAATACAGTTGTGTTTTCTTTTTAGTATCTTGCATAAAAGCACTTTCTATTCCAATATACTTCATGACCTGTCTTTTACAGTTATTTTGTATCTACTGCTGTATGCTTTTAAGTCAACTTTTAGTGGAAAGTACAGGAATCAATAAAGCTTTTATTTCTGCCTTGCTTAAAAACTTTGCTGGAAAAAGTATATACAAAAGATATGGGTTAGAAAGAGATTTCTTTTTCAGACCCTGTCATATTGTGGCATTTTGCACGTTCTGTGTCTGATCACTTTAACAACATGTAGATTTGTTGAACATCTTTCACTCGGAAGAATCTTTAAATACTTTTTGTCCCAGCGACCGGGGTGAAAGAAGACACTTACCTGCAGCAGGGGACGACGCGCCAGCGAAACTCGCGCAGCTCGTGAGCCGGCTTTTTATACAGCTGTGGCCGGTCGGTGACATCAGCACCAGACGCTGGCCGGTGAGGATAAAAACGGCGGTGGCGGAAGAAGGGGCAGCGGATGGCCTGAGAGTGGAGTGGCTGCAGGGAACACAGCAGGGTCAAGCCCCGGAACGGCCCCCAATTCAGGGGAAGCAAGCCAGGTTACAGCCAGCATCGTCGGAGGAGCAAGCCAGGCGACAGCAGTCACCGCCGGAGCAGGAAGAGCGGGAGCGAGGGAACCGGCAACGACTCCCAGGAGCCAGCAGTGGACAGACGGCATCCGGACGGGATGACGGAGAAGAGGAGGCATTGCGGAGGATCACAGGAACCAGGTGCACACTGGGCATGGCAGGACGGCAGGGGTCCCGAGGGAGGAACTGAATCGAGGCAGGGTCGCCGCCGGAACCACAGGTGCCTGTGTCCATTAGGGATGAAGGTCCGAGGGACTGAAGGTCCAGAGCCAAACTTGTAATTATAGAGGCTCGACCCTTTAGGTATAAGGGATTGGTAACAGGAAAGGCTGTGGATTGGCGAGAGGAACCACGTGTCTCCTCCTTAGGGTCCGCTTCTGAAGGTGGCATGAGGCCAGGGTGCAGGGTTGGTTGGAGCCCCATGTACACCCACCGGGTCAGATCCGGGCTACGAGGGACTCGCTAGACAACCCCACCCCCCCCATTGACGGTACAGCAAGATGTGGCAGGCAAGAACGGGGCGGCGAGGCAAAGTAAGAACACCTGCACTACCCTCCAGAGTCCTGGGGCAGGGCAACTTCAAAAGGGTGGTACCCAGCGGAGTGATTAAAGCCCAGCGGGCACACTTTTCAAACAGCAAAATAACAGCACATCCCCAGACACTGTATCAGGTCCCTCCTTCAGGTCTGGCTCAGGGGAAAGCAGGTGGCCTCTTACCTTGAACTGGAGAACTTTATTTAAATCCACCCTTATTTAAATCCTGCCATTCCTTTCATGGCTTTGCAAGAGGCAGAAAACCACTCAAGAATAATTCAAACAAACATGGCCAAAAAGAGTTTGCTGTCTAGCAAGAAGAAAAACATGTATACTTGTAATGTGTGAAGTTCAGTAAAAAAAAGTGCCCACAGCAGGAAATTATAGTGATGAGCTGAAGAAATAATGGGATAAAGGAGATACAAACATCTAATAAGGGATTGATGACTGAGATAACCCAACAAAAGTACTCTTTTCAAGTACTATTAATTTATTATTATAATATTAAACAAGATAGATTCTTGTTGGCAGGTTCCTAACAGATTCAATCCCCCACTCGCTGCTACTCTAGCAACTTAGCCTATACTGGAACTTGCAGACAGAAGGAATCCTTGATAGGAAGCCTAAAAATTGAATATGCACATCTGCCCTTGAACCCCATTCCACTACTCCCTGTGCTTCCTTATTCTGGCTCACTCTTTCTGTCTTTGAATGTGGTTTAAGGAACTTTATCTACTAACTTAGACTCAGTCCTTCACCTTACTTTATTCTTTTCCTGCCTTTGCTCTCTTCCTGTCCTCATTGCAGACAGTGTATTTGGGCCCACATGTCCCATCTCTTGGTACACTGACAGGTAGATCAAAGGTACTTGGAATGGCTTCCTCCACCTTCAGTACAAACTTTACTGCTATCCGCCGTAAGAGCCTCTCAAGGAGAACACTAGAAACCAGGCCTATTTAGATAAAAAGAGCAGAATGAACTTCCCCCACTTTAATGTTTAGGTCTCTCCGGTTTCCCAAAATACTTTCTTTATTTATTTGTAACTTCAGTGAAGGAAATATTTTTCCTAAGAATAGTTAAAATATTTCTCTAGCTAGTAGGATGTCAAAACAAAATACCAGCCCCACTCCCTCCAGCATGCTGGTTTCCCATAGCTGATCTTCCTTTTCCATTACTGACTAGGTTTTATTATCAATAAACTTTCAGAATAGGGCTGTGAATTAAATGAGGAGTATCTGAATAGTATAGTGCCCACTACAAGATATCTTCCAAAACATATCTTTTTAATGAGAAAGCACATTGAATGAAAAAAGGCTGGCTAATGTGGAATCATGATAGTTTGAGAAACAAGCATGAACTGAAATGAGCTGAACAAAACCTCAGTCTACTCTACAAGTTTCCAATAGAAATGAGTGTGAAATCTTGGCCCTATTGAAGTCATTGGGATAGGTCCAAGTCAGACTTTATGATGCAGAGGACCGATTGAATGGTACTGCTATGTCATTTTTTGTGCTGTTCTGAATAAACCAATACTCCTTATTATAGAGATGTATTATACTTAATTTTATACAGAATTCTGCCTATGTGCTTAAGACAATTTCAGTTTCCTGACAAAAGTCTCAAAAAGCTTGTCTTTCAAAATAAGCTAGCTGGAGCATCTTTCAGTCTTGTGTGAGAAAGAATAGACAATGGAAGGCTCATCAGTTGTACATGAACCGAGACAGCTGTCAGTGGTTATAAATCACCACAGGCCTAATCCTGCTCTTAGTCAGCATGCAGAGCACTGCCACAGAAGTCAGTCAGAATTTTTGGGATGTGCAAGAACATTGGATTCTATATTATTAAAGAAATGCCAAAACAAAATTAATATCTCCGCATCTTAGAGTATCTGGCAAAGTAGGGAACTTCTTCTAGGGGTGATCTATTTATTAATTAAAAGCCAGAGTACAGAATAGTTGGTCTTGTCACAAAACAAGTAAAAAAATCTTCTTCTTTGCAGATTTCATTGTGTGTATGAAATATTTGTTCAGAATCAATAATAAACCAATATAAGAGAATAAAGGCTTTCCTTTGTGTTACATTCCAAGTTTAACTTAAAATTAGGACATACTGTGGTTAAAACAAATGAAAAGACTGCTTCCTTGTCTAATTCATGGAATATCATTCATTAAAAAAAAATCTTTTACATATAGCAAAAGGAGAGAATGCATAAGTAAAGGACTGCCACAGGGGTAGCCTGAAGCCATATGCCAGAAAGTTACTGTGATTGTGTATTATGAGAATTTTTATCCATCTAATCAATAAGAAATGAGTAGTTACTATGGCAATTTCTACATTCAAAGGCAGTTGTGCTGCAATACAGCAAGTCTTAGAAAGAATGATATACTCAATACTCTGTCATGTAAAAATGTAGGTCTTTTTCAGTGTTACAGTGCAGTGGGTAGACTTGAGGAAAGGTAAAAGAATATATCGAGTCAGAAATTAGCTGTGGTGGCAAAGGAAAGGTTAAACTGTTTTGGCAATCTTAAAAGGTTAGTAAAGGGCAGGTTACAGTAATACAGAAATCCAATCCTGAATGGCAAAATCAATTTGACAATTCTAGACAGAGCAAATTCAGGAAAACTGTATTGATTTCAGTGGAAATCAGTGGATAGATCAATAGATTTTAGTGGAAATAAATATTTTCCAGAGCAATAAGAAAGGGTTGTCATAGAATCAGAATCAACTCTACATTAAATCAAGTATTGCTGAGGTCAGTCTGGCACATTATCTAGACATGCTGTGTAATTTCTTTTGAGACTCCTGTGAGTTTCAGATGAACAATGAGAACAGACCACATGTCTTGGGATACATAGTATAGTTGTACCTTTTCTAGAAATGGTTAACTATTAAAAAAAAAAAAGAAAACCCCATGAACGGTGCCACAAAATCCTATTTAAGGGTGCCACATGGTACTATGCAATTTTAGCAGTGTTAGATGTGCAAACACGTACATGTGATTTATAAGATAAACTCAATGGTTTCAAATAAGAGTCCGTAAAACCAAAAACATTCTGACCTGTTACAGTCTTTCTGAGTTCTTTGCAACAGAAGAATTCCTCTATTATTTTCCTGTAGTTAAGAAACAAGCAAAAAATCAGAACTGACCTTTTCTGAGGGGTGCCTTAAGCCTAAAAAGGTTGAGGACCATTGCCCTCGCCTGATAGATATTTATTAGGGCTGTGCGAGGCTTTGGACCATGCTTCAGATCCGGAGAAGCTTCAGACACTTTGGCATCTGAAGCAGCATGTCTGGATTGAAGAGCTGGCTTCGTTAGGCTTTCCAAAGTGGCTCGGAGCTTCTGAAGCACTTCGGAGCTGCTTCGGAACTGCCTCAGAGATACGGCCATAGAGTACAATGGGGAAACAACACAATATCTATAACTGTCGGTTTTTGTCTGATTTGGATGAAATTTGCAGAAATGGTAGACTTTGCAGAGACCATGATGTCAGTCATGTTTCAAGAAGTTTGGTGCAGGAGTTTTGGGGGAACTTCACCCCAAATTCTTGAAAGCAAAACTCATGTCACGTCTATGTGTTACGCCACAGGGGGGTGAAAACTACAGGGATGGTGTCTTTTGATGAGTCCACAAAGCATGCCAAGTTTCAAGAATATAGATGCAGGGGTTTGGGGGAAACTGTACCCCAAATTCTTGAAAGCAAAACTCATGTCATATGAATGTATTACAACACAGAGGGGTCAAAACTGTAGGGATGGTAGCCCTTGGTGAGGCCATGAAGCCTGCCAAGTTTCAAGAAGATTGGTGCAGGGGTTTAGGGGCAACTGCACCTCAAGCTGTGGACAAGCAAAACTCATGACATGGGTAACACCATGTGTGTTAAGGGGTGAAAACTGCAGGGGTGGTGGCCCCTGCTCAAGCCACAAGCCTGCCAGCTGTCAAGGAGATAGGTGCAGGGCTCCTGCACCCCTAGCTACTGACAGGCAAACCTTATGTCATGGGTGCTTGTGCAACTGATTGTCTCTGTCTTGGGGCATGAGAGACACTACTGCAGGCCTGGCTGCTAAGCTACTGTGTTACCAGTTACCAATCAATCATGATTCATTCAGAGACCAGCTCAATACACAGTTGCTAGCTAATGTAGCCAGTTAATTACCATCAATTAACACCTACAAAACCAGACTAAGAAGAGGAAATAATCAATACAATCAAATGCCCCAAGACAGAAACAGTCATTTGCACAGACACCCATGTCATTAGTTTTGCCTGTCAGCAGCCAGAGGTGCAGGGCCCCAGAACCCCCCTGCACCTATCTCTTTGGCAAACATCGTGGCCGCAGCAGGGCCTACCATCCCTGTAGCTTTCATCCCGCTGCGCCTTAACACACAGTGTCACCTATGTCATGAGTTATGCTTGTCTGCAGCTTGAAGTGCTGTTCCCCCCGAACACCTGCACCTATCTTCTTGAAACTTGTCAGGCTTCGTGGCCTCACCAGGGGCTACCACCTCTGCAGATTTCATCCCACTTGTTGTGTAACACGTACACGTGACGCGAGTTTTGCTTTCAAGAATTTGGGGTACAGTTCCCCCAAACCCCTGCACCAATCATCTTGAAACTTGTCAGGCTTCGTGGCCTCACCAGGGGCTACCACCTCTGCAGATTTCATCCCACTTGTTGTGTAACACGTACACGTGACGTGAGTTTTGCTTTCAAGAATTTGGGGTACAGTTCCCCCCAAACCCCTGCACCAATCATCTTGAAACTTGGCAGGCTTCATACCCCCCTGGCTACCATCTCTGCAAGTTTCATCCAAATCAAACAAAAAACAACAAAGTTATAGACGTTTAATTGATTCCCCATTATACCCTATAGCTGGATTTCCAAGGCAGCTCTGAAGCTTTGGAGCTGCTTCAGCCGGATCGAAGCAGAGCTCCGGATCAGATCGCTGCCACCTGAAGTAGCCGGATCTGAAGCCAGATTGGATCGCTGCTGACTCGCACAGGCCTAATATTTCCCTATCTGGAATCATTTGACCAACACATTATAGTGAAGTGCAGGCTGGGCCTCTGCTGTAATGATCACTAGGGTATATCTGTTTGTTGCATTCATTCATCCATGTTACCTAATGGTGTCTGAAAATCTTAAACAAGTGACTGTTGAAGTTATTTTAAAAGTATTAACTTGTTATCCAGAACCCTATACTAAATATATGAGTAGCCATCATAAAACGTCTTGACACCCATCTTGCTGGGGTCATCTGATCCCAGCAGTCTTTCCTGCCCAACTGCAGGAGGGCTGGACCCGATGATCTGTAAACTCTCTTCCAGTCCCTGACAACTATGAAATTATAAAACAACTACCACCATCACCAAAAAACCCTACAGCAAAAACACACTGTATCTCTATTAAATATATGCACAGTATACATAGATTCATAGAACAAATCTTCGGTACATGTATCCTTTCCCATGGAATCAAAATGATGTGGGGGCATCTGTTTAGTTGAAGGAGATATTAAACAGGCCTTTGGGCATAAACTGCCATTCCTCAGGCCTGGTCTTTTTATTAATGATGTGAATTGTCCGTCCCTTATCTGACTTCTTCAAAGATGTCAGCAACCCTGTCCCTTGTTTCTCAAAAATACTCCAACCCTTCAACCAGTGAACCGATATCATAAAAAGGGGATATGACAAATAGATGCATCTAATGCAGGTCTAATTTGGTTTGATTTTTTTTTGCTCAAGTTGAGTGGTATCACATTCCAAGCAATAGATCAATAACATTAATAAAAAAAAAAAAAAAAGGTACTACATAATATGATTAAAAGTATCAAACTTCAGCCCATAGGAGTTATAGTTCACTGAATGTTTTAGCTGTTCTAAAAGCATGCAGTAAAGAAGCTACAGGTTTCCTAGTTTGGAAAGCTCTGTGGGCGGAGATTTCCTTGGAATACTAAAAATGGGCACAAAAACACCTAAAGGGTGGCTTCTGAAAGTATAACAAATATAGTAACTGTACACAGGTTCAAAAGAGCTCTTTGAAATGGACCAATACACTTTGAAATGTTCATACAATTGGGGAAGAAAAAGCAAAGGTTATATATCAAAGTATGATTTCCTTGGGCAAATCTTTTGTAGACTGGAAAATCAAATAATATTTGTTTATTGTGGTCCATTTGAAGAATGAAGTAATGTCTAAACATGCTAATAAAACTCAATAGCTCTGACTGTACAAAGGAAGGACTCTAAAATGGAGGGATTGTTTGGCAAAGGAAGCCACTAGCACCCTGCTTTGAGGAATGTGACAAGCTGTGTTATCTCGAGAGAAGAAATGAGATTGAAATGGTTTGCTCTATTTTAATTAGTTTTTTTGCCTAAGGGACCTGCATTTGGTTTTAACTCTTGATTTTAGACACATCCTCAATGAATATTCTAAAGACAAGTGATTTTCTACTATTAAGAAAAGAGAAAATGTTAGGGTTCTGAGGTAGCCAGGATCACAAAGGTAGACTTAAAAAAACGTTTTAAGCCTTAACTGAAGTCTTAACTCAGTCTTTAGTTCCCTTTGTTCTAATACTCTGGGCTCAGGCTGTCACCTTGCTCTGGAAGTCAAGCAAGGGTGAGAAGGCCACTCTCCATGATCAGACAGTGTTATTATGATATACTATAATGATGTTGTACTTTATCACTGTACAAACGTCTTTAAAGCATGTTTTCTATTTGTTAATTCTTGTTGTACTATAGTGCCTGACCTTTTCTGATAGATACACCATAATCTGTAGCCACCACCCTATTTAAAGCACTCTGAACCTACTTCTTTTCACTTACTGTGTTCTCATACCCCCTGCTTCAGCACACCCAGACTGCCATTTGTAACACAAAGGAAGTCCTACCCATCACACAGGAATTTTGCTGGGGAGACTTAGGCTTTTTTTCAGGAAAGACTGTCCCAGCTAGTGCCAACAAATCAAGCTCTCCTTGCACAGAAGTGCCATGTGCTCATTCACAACTATTTTCAAAACTCCAGCCTAGATTCTTTATAACTACTACCCAAATTTTATATACCTAATCACATTTTCTGTTGCACCTAGGTGTGGGGTTAGAGGGTATGTCACTACACAAGTGTGCTCCTGGACAGAGGTTCTTTACACGCCTTTAAAAATGGTAAAGTTTGAGCTGCCAATTTAATTAGATCAAAATTTGGGGCTTTCCATAAAAGTACTGAAAATAAGAGAAGGCAGACCAGAAAGTATGGCTTGTAATGTAAATACAATAGGAGCTGATTATGTGTCTAAGTCATTTCCTGTGGGAGTGTTTCTAATAAGGCACTCCAGTGCATTTATATCTTATAATTTAAAGGCCCTGACTGTCAGTGTACTCTTTGAATGGATTTTCAGTTGCCCAAGTGATTCTCATTACATGAAAAGCAAACTTTTTTGGAAAAGCAGCATACTTACTGTGCTATACAAACAGGACCATCAGAGCCTATTGGATCCTAAAAACTACCTTTGAAAGGAAAAATAGTGTTTGCAGCACTTCATTGTTTGACTATAAGGAAAGGCACTGTGGCATATCAATCACCCCCATATCTCCATGATCATATTGTCATTTCCATAAATGACTCATATAAGTTATGTAACCCCACAGGGTTTATTTTCCAGTTTAAACAGGTTACACTTCCTGACATCACTAAACTCAGCTTCTTATTACTGAGTTAGGAGCCAACATCCTTCTATTTATAGAAATCAGGCTCTTTGCCAACTATTGTCATCAGTGGTGATTGCTTGGAATGCATCTCTTTACTTTCAGATTTAAAAAAAAAATCACCTTCATAGTGTGCTGAAGGATTTAGTAGAACAGCTATTATAAGGCTCTTGAAAGACTACAGGTCTGAGAAGGAGCAAAGAGAATACTAAGTACTTACCAAAACCAGAAATATGAAAGGGGATGTTTAGTGCACTGATGGTGGCTGAACAGTCTGAACACTTTTTAAAAGGCCAGATATTTTTTTTTGTGGAATGGCCTTCTAAATTGTTACAATGACAACAAGAGAAGTCTGTTGCTTTTCCTCCATGGCATTTCAGGCTCCAGAAGGAAGGAGTCAACTTTTGAATCCTTCTCCCTTTGAAACCTTGTTCTAAGGAATCTCACTGTCAAAAACCATCAGTCTTACAGTCAACCCAGAAGTTCCTAAAAGATGGGCATTATCAACTCTTACCCCAACTTCTTGTGTTTTACAGTCCAAGCAGCATTAGCTTTTCCACGTGGAGTTTGTGCAGGGATGGTGAGTGATAGGAGTAGGGGGAAATGCCTCCATCTTTCTTTCTTACTGTGGAGCCCCAACCAATATAGTATAAGGTAAAAGCTGGCAGGAGAGGAGGTGAAGGAGGGAAGAACAGTGCTGTAGATGCAGTGGACTCTGGTCCACCTGAAAAGGTGCAGGACATTAGTCAGGACACACAGAGGGCCTCCAGTATGTATGTTTCTCAGAGGCATGAGGGTACCCATAATTTGTTGGAAATTATTTACTATCTTAAGTAACTTCTAGATACTGCTACAGAGAGAGAACATGAAAGGGGCAGAGGGCTTGGGAGAGGAAAAGCAGAGGTAGCTAGCCATATGCTGACACACAGTTAACTTTGCCCCTGAATTCTGGGTAGGATGGTAGCTACTAAACTTTGCACTGGCTGCAACAACCTGGCATATCCCCTTCTCCCCACCTACCCTCCCAATGTATTTCTGTTCCAGAGGCTGCAGTGGTTAGATGACATATATCCAGCCATGCCGGGTACATTCTGGTGGCTGATTCTTTATTGAAAGAATCAACTGCTGTTCATAGACCCTTTGCCACTCTATTCATAGACCCTTTGCCACAGCCATATGGGTCTCTCTGAGCCACAATTTAATAAAAAGAAAGGTTCCTAACACTTCTTCTGTGAACAGAGCCAAGCCATGATAAATCAGTGCTTAAAAGAGGCCTGTTTGAGACCTGGAGACAAGTTTTCAAAAATGTCTAAATGCCTTAGAAGCTGAAGTCCTATTTTCAAAAGTGGTATTTCCATAGAGATGTAATACTAGCCACACAGGCAAAATCACCTGCATTATACATGAGACTCGCCAGTTTTATTTAGACCTTATTTAAATAGGGTTTTGAAAACACAGTTCCATAGCAAATATCAACAAAGACCTCATTCTATCTAAGCACAGCTTTTGCCAGGTTGTGCACATCTCATGTGTGAAAATGTGGATCTTTTCCTCCAAACCAGGAAATTTTACTAGATGGTCCAACAAAAAATTGTTTTTGTAACATGGAAAAATTAATATTTACTACAAGCTTCACCTTACAATTTACCACATTCTATCCAACCTCATCAGTCTGTCAAACCTCATCAGTTTGTCAAACCCTTTGCATGAAGAGGATGGGCAACCAAAAGACAAGGGTCCAAGACCAGCCATGGGCACATATATGAAGAATACAAATACAGAGAGGATGAGAAAAACTGAATCGTTTGATTGTTCCAGAGTCATTATAGTATTCAAGGCAATTGTCCCTGCATAATCAAGAGGGGGCAGTTTTGCTCTCCAAGGCCCTAGTTCAAAGTGTATGGAAGGAGTCCTATTCATCTTGTCAAACAGCTAAAGACAGATGGTAATTTCTCTAATTAAAGCAATTAGTGATATGAAAGATGAGGTGCTGTCCCTACACTCTGATGGCTCTTTGGATCCCCTTGTTAACTTTGTTGGCCAAAAACTACTTGGTTTTTGACTGAGATTAGTTTTACAGTTGACTTCCTGCACAGAGCCATTTTTTGCTGCCTTCTTCAGTTCACTGATAATAACACAAGCTCTCTGAAATCCACATATTTGTCTACACTCCCTGCCCCACACACATATACTCCTTGTGGTTAGTAAAAATGATCTGTGCCTCTGGATTGAGTTTAAGCCATAGATACAGCATTGTGTACCATTATGTACAGCACTTAGGCAAACACTGACAAGCTTGTTACAACTTGGTTTAATTGTTGTTGTGTTTGCTTGTTTTGTGTTTGTACAGCACCTAGTATAACAGGGTTCCAGTCTTTGATTTAGCCATCTATGAGTTACAAGAATACAAGTAAACAGAATCAGCAGCCCTGCAAGATCAAGGCAAGGGAAAATCTGGTTAGCTAAGGAATGGCAAATCACAGAACAATTTCTTGCAAGTGTTACATTTACAAAGAACAAAGATTGACCAGAGAAGTGTTGACTTCCAACTTAGAAATACCCTGGTTTCAGATATAAAATGGCATTCAGGTTTCTACACTGAATTATGGAATTGAGAATGAATAACCTTCAATTTTGAAATGAGCAATACGTTAATTAAACATTTTGGGAGAGGTCAATGTGCCATTCCTTATCAACAATTAGGAAAGGCACTGGGCAAAGACCTTGCATGAAGAGGAGAACACTGGAGTTGTAGGAGAAAAAAAAAGACAAACCCATGATCATAAGTGTTTGGAATTCATATGAGAGGCTATATTTTCTTTGTATTCTTTAAGGCAAGAAGAAATTGGTATATCACAGAATAGCACTGTCATGAAGCTTACTTTTATATGATCAGTACATATAGGCTGCTTGCATATGTTTAAAAAAAAGATGCACTTTACTGAAGCAGCAGCGTGTTACTTGGACCCAGCTCTGCAGCATCTGTATAGGTTGGGCACTTCAGAGGGGCTTTTTGGTGCTTTTAGCTAAAGTTGATTCAATCAGCTATTATATAAAAGTGCCAAAAAAGCCCCATGTAGATGAGTCCCTTTGTATATGGCTCAACCTGTGCTGCACCCCCCTAAACAGGTATGCTACTTCCTCGGGGCACTCCCCTGCCGTGACTTCATAGACATAGACATTAGGGCTGGAAGGGACTTCGGAATATTTTTCATAGATTTCATAGACATTACGGCTGGAAGGGACCTCAGGAGATCATCGAGTCCAGCCCCCTGCCCAAAGGGCAGGAAGTCAGCTGGGGTCATAGGATCCCAGCAAGATAAGCATCCAATTTACTCTTGAAGGTGTTCAATGTAGGTGCTTGAACCACCTCCGCTGGCAGACTGTTCCAGACCTTGGGGGCTCGGACAGTAAAGAAATTCTTCCTTATGTCCAGCCTGAAACGGTCTTGCAGGAGTTTGTGACCGTTCGACCTTGTCATCCCTTGGGGCGCTCTGGTGAACAGACGTTCCCCCAGATCCTGGTGGTCACCCTGATAAACTTATAGGTGGCCATCAGATCACCCCTGAGCTTGCGCTTTTCCAGGCTAAAGAGTCCCATGGCTCTCAGCCTGTCATCGTAAGATCTGTTTTCCTGACCTCTGATCATGCGCGTGGCTCTCCTCTGGACTCTCTCAACATCCTTTTTGAATTGTGGAGCCCAAAACTGGACGCAGTACTCCAGCTGCGGCCTCACCAAGGCCGAGTACAAGGGGAGAATGATGTCCCGGGATTTGCTCGAGAAGCATCTGTGGATGCACGCCAGCATTTTGGTCGCTTTACTAGCCGCAGCATCGCATTGCAGGCTCATGTTCATCTTGTGGTCAATGATGATCCCCCAGTCTCTTTCTTCTGTAGTGCTATCCAACGTAGCACTGCCGAGCCTATACGGGTGCTGCAGGTTTTTCCTCCCAAGGTGGAGAACCTTGCATTTTTCAGTGTTAAACACCATGAGGTTCTCATCTGCCCATTTGCTGAGCTTGTCCAGGTCAGCCTGGATCACCCGCCTATCTTCTGGTGTGGATGCTTTGCCCCAAAGTTTGGTGTCATTGGCGAACTTGGCCAGTCCACTCCTGACTCCAATGTCCACATCGTTAATGAAGATGTTGAACAGTATGGGTCCCAGGACAGAGCCTTGAGGGACCCCACTGGTCACAGGGCACCATGATGAGTGACTGCCATCAATCACAACCCTCTGGGTCCGACCACGAAGCCAATTTCCCAGCCAGCGGATCGTGGTGTAGCCAAGGCCACAACTGGCCAGTTTGGCCAAGAGGTGATCATGGGATACCAGATCAAAAGCTTTTTTGAAGTCAAGATATATGACATCAATCTCTTCTCCCTTGTCCAGGTGATAGGTCACCTGGTCATAGAAGGAAATAAGATTGGTCAAACAAGACCTACCCGCAACAAACCCATGCTGGCTGTCCCTTAGAATGTTAGCCTGGGCCAGTCCCTCAAGGATGGCCTCCTTAATAAACTTTTCTAAGATCTTCCCCAGGATAGAAGTCAGGCCAATCGGCCTGTAGTTAGCCGGATCCACTCTCCTCTCTTTCTTGAAGATCGGCACCACATTGGCCTTCTTCCAGTCTTCGGGCACTACACCAGAGCGCCAGGAGTTTTCAAAGATCCGTGCCAGGGGCTGGGCTATGACGCTCGCCAGCTCCTTGAGTATCCTGGGGTGCAGGTTGTCAGGGCCAGCTGACTTGAAGGTATCCAGCTTCTCAAGGTGTTCCTTCACGAGGTCAGCATTGATGGAGGGTAGGGGATTCCCCTCACCCAGATTTCCCTGTCCCATAGCAGGCATGGGCATCCTGTGTGACTGATGAAAGACTGATGCAAAGTACCCATTTAATAGGTTGGCTTTTTCCTGGGCGTCAGTTGCCCCATCTGGTTTTGCAGGGGTCCAACATTGCCCTTGCTTTTCCTCCGGCTCCCCACATATCTGAAAAAGGACTTTTTGTTGTCCTTGATGCCTGAAACTAGTTGGAGTTCAGTTGCAGCCTTGGCTTTCCTGGCTTGGTCCCTGCAGGACCGGACCAGTGCGGAGTAATCCTCCTTGGAGATGAATCCCGTCCTCCATCCTTTGTAGGCTTTCCTTTTTAGCCACAGGAGGTCCGCTAGGTCTCTGGAGAGCCAGGGGGGCTGCTGTGCCTTCTTGCTGCCTTTCCTCCGTGTTGGAATAGATTTAGCTTGTGCACTGAGGATCGCTTCCTTGAGAAGCAACCACTCTTCTTGAACTCCCAACTCCCTGGGGTCATGGTCCCTGAGGGCCTGACCGACTAGCCTCTTGAGCTTGTCAAAGTCGGCTTTTCTGAAGTCAAGGACTTCTGTGTTGCTGACTGACTTGCCAGCTTTACGGCGGATAGTGAAGGTGATCAGCTCGTGGTCGCTGTCACCCAACTTCCCATCAATCACTAGGTCGCCGATTAGGTCGTCCCCCATAGCCAGTACCAGGTCAAGCAGCGCTTTGCCTCTCGTTGGCCCATAGACTTCTTGAGTCAGGTAGAGGTCATCCACACACAAGAGAAAGCTTTGCGCCCGCTCAGATTTAGCTGAGCGATCTTCCCACGAGATGTCCGGGTAATTGAAGTCACCCATGACAACCAAGGTCCTGGAGCAAGCGGCCTCAGTCAGTTCCCAGGAGAACTCCTGGTCAATCTTCTAGTACAGCCCCCTGCCCCAGGCGCAGGAAGTCATAGGATCCCAGCAACATAAACATCAAAATGTCTCTTGAAGGCATTCAGATTAGGTGCTTGAACCACCTCTATTCCAGACCTTGGGGGCTCAGACAATAAAGAAGTTCTTCCTTATGTCCAGCCTGAAATGGTCATGGAGGAGTTTGTGACCATTCAACCTTGTCATCCCTTGAGGTGCTCTGATGAAGAAATATTCCCCCAGATCCTGGTGAGCACCCCTTATAAACTTATTGTCAGCCACCAGATCAACCCTCAGCCTGCGCTTTTCCAGGCTGAGGAGTCCCATAGCTCAAAGCCTTTCATCATAAGGTCTGTTCTCCTGACTTCTGATCATGCATGTGGCTCTCTGCTGGACTCTCTCAAGCTTCTCCACATACTTTTTGAATTTTGGAGTCCAAAACCGGATGCAGTACTCCAGCTGTGGCCTCGCCAAGACAGAGTACAATGGGAGAATGCTGTCCTGAGATTTTGCTTGAGAAACATCTATGGATGCAAGCCAGTGTTTTGCTCACTTTACTAACTGCAGCATCACATTGAAGGTGCATGTTCATCTACGGTCAGTGATGACCCACAAGGCTCTTTCTTCCATAGTGCTAGCCAGCATAGCACTGCCAAGCCTATAAGCATGCTGAGGGTTTTTCTTCCCAACGTGGAGAACCTTGCATTTTTCGGTGTTAAACACCATCAGGTTCTCATCCGCCTGTCAAGGTTAGCCTGGATCACCCTCCTGTCCTCAGGTGTGGATGCTTTACCCCAAAGTTTGGTGTCATCGGTGAACTTGGCCAGTCCGTTTCTGACACCAGTGTCCACACCATTAATGAAGATGTTGAATAGTATAGGCCAAAGGACAGAGCCTTGAGGGACCCCACTGGTCACAACATACCACAATGATTGACTTCTGTCAATCACCGCCCTCTGGGTCCAACCACAGAGCCAATTCCTTAGCCAGCAAATCATGGTGAAGCTGAGGCCTCAGTTGGCCAGTTTTGCTAAGAGGTGATCATGGGATAGCAGATCAAGGGCTTTTTTAAAATCAAGGTATATGACATCAATCTCTTCTCCCTTGTCCTGGTTATAGGTCACTTGGTTGTAAAAGCAAGACCTACCCCCAACAAACCCATGCTGGCTATCCCTCAGGATGTTGCCATTGGCCAGTCCATTAAGAATGGCCTCTTTGATAACCTTTTCTAAGACCTTACCTGGGATAGAGGTCAGGCTGATGGGCCTGCAGTTTGCTGGATCTACTTTCCTCCCTTTCTGGAAGGTAGGCATCACTTTGCCCTTCTTCCAATCTTCGGGCACTTCACCAGAGCACCAGGAGTTCTCAAAGATCCATGCTAGGGGCTGAGCTATGATACTTGACAGCTCCTTGAGTACCCTGGGTTGTAAACTGTTAGGGCCGGATGACTTGAAGGTATCCAGCCTCTCAAGGTGTGCCTTCACAAGGTTAGCATTGATGGAGGGTAAGAAATCTCCCTCACCCGGGCCTTCCCATCCTGTAATGGACAGGGGCATCTTATGGTACTGTGAAAGAATGATGCAAAGTACCCATTTAGCAACCTGGCTTTTTACTAGGCGTTGGTTGTCAGTTGTCCCATCTGGTTTAGCAGGGGTCCAATGTTACCCTTGCTTTTCCTCCAGCTCCCCACATATCTAAAAAAAGACTTTTTATTGTCCTTGATACTTGTAGCTAGTTGGAGTTCAGTCGCAGCCTTGGCTTTCCTGGTTCACTCCGTGCAGGTCCAGACCAGTGCAGACTTGATGGTAATAATTGGAGAATTCTCTCCACGAGAAGGAAAAACTGGCTCCACCATCAGGGCTGTGTCTAATATTAAAAAATAATCAGTTATGGCCTGTAGCAGGGCCTCACAGACCTTACATGGGGCTCCTCCAACCCCAGTACCCACATCACAGTCCTTCAGGTTTAAGTATAGTCTCCTATTGTTAAGGCATCGCAGCTAGGAGTAGCAATCTGTACCTTCCTGGATGACTCCCTGGAAGCCTCTGCAGTCCATTAGAAAAAAAATGCAAAAATATGGTCTGGGGTATCCCTCACCCCTGACCTCCATTGCTTTCCAGTGCAGGGTTTCCCCTCTCACTACTGTTTGTGTCATTTTGGGCTCTCTACCCTGCAGTCCCAACCTATCTGGTTTCTGGTCCCCAGCTGTAGCTCATCTGTCCTGTATTGAGGGGAGACACCTAGGCTGAGTTAACATCAAATGACTCCATCCCTGAGTTTATAAACAGCTTGGGCTGTTCCAGCCCCATCTTAGTGTTTCCAAATATGAAATTCCCTTTCCAGGGGTTCTGTTTCCCAGTGGGAACCTTAAGGAGGCCAAACCATCTCTGTGTTCTCCTGGGGCTCTCTGCAACACAGACTTTCCCTGCTAAGATACTTCTCCCCTCCACTTGAAAGTGCTCTGCAGGTAAGGGTTTACTCCTTTCCATGCTCCCAGATCTTGCTAGAAGCTTCTTCTGTTTGCTGCCTCTGAGCTGGATCTGCAGTTCCCCTGTTTCAGCTGCTCCTGTGGCCTGCTCCTTTACTGTTGGGGCCACTTGACTTCCAGATACTAAGGGGAAGGGAGCGAGCATAGATTTTTCTCCTCCCATTCTCCCTACTCTTTTACACCCCACTAAAGTGCCAGACTTTACAAACATTGGACAAGCTGGGTCGAACTAAGGCTTTTCCTCTTCTGGGCATGTGTGGGGCTCACTGCTGTAATGCACCAAGTTTAAAATAAAGCACCATTTGGGGGAGGGAGAGGTTAACCTCTGCAACCAGCCATAATTTCTTAAAGATCAGCATTAGCAAGATAAAGATTCCTCAGATACACAAGGGGCATAACATAGACATAACAAGTTTTACCCAATCTGGCCCCAGAAAGTGGTCTACAGCCATAACCAAACACAAGTACACAGCTGCAGACCACTTTCAAATGGCTCCATCCTGTGATAATCTGAACATTAAAACTCTTTCTGGATTCTTCACCTATGTAAGGGTTGCATGAGCATTTAGATGCAGGTGCTTCAAAGTAGAGTGCCTTCATTCATTTCTGTCTGCACATGCTGGGAGCAGGGCTCTGCTGAGGAAGCCCAGGTCTGCTCCCTGCACTGCTTTCAGCATAGAAGGAAGGAAAGGGAGAAGAGGGAGCTCATTCTGGGAGTTGCCAAGGTGGGAGGGGGCTCTGATCCACCTGCTCCCTCACTCCAGCACAGCTGGGGAACCCACAGAATGAGTCCCCTTCCCTGTCTTTGGCCCCCCTCCCATCAAGACACAGGACTAAAGCTGCAAGAGGGGGGACCAAGCTAGGGGAGGGACACTGCAGAGATGGAACCAATCCTCCACCCTCCTAATGTTTGTTGGCTTGGGAGCACTGGTCTAACTCATGGCACTTTCTACGAAGTGCCATGAGTTAGACTGGGGAGCTGCATTCCTATCTGCTCCCAAGGTTATCCATGTAATTTTTCCTAAGGTACCTTGCAATATTGGTAGTTTAGAAAGAGTATAGTTTGCTCATACAAAGTATAAAAGGCCATGCAAAGTTACAGTATGTGGCTGTATATCAAACTTTGTCAGGGAGATGTGATTTGACCTTAGCATTATGGTAGGACAAAAGGAAAAGTGGGGGTGGGGAGAGGAAAATGCTATTAAAAAATCCTGTGAAATAAGTAACTTAGTAATAGGTAGGCATGATTCATACTTAAATTGTGTTGAATTCATAGATCTTCCATTAATCTAGCATCTGGTCTTAGGTCTTCTTGGGATGCCCTTACATAGGTGAAGAATCCAAAAGAAGAATGAGTTTTTACATATTATGGGATGAAATTAAGCCAAAAATATGGCTTAGCAGGGTGGGGTAGTGCAGGAATATTGAGCTGTGGCCTTCCAAGGGAGTTCGCAAAATTGAAGGAGGAAGATCTCAGCAGCTGATACAGCAGATGGACAAGCCAAGCCAATACTCTATCCAGTAAGCTGCAGTGAAAGGGATTTGCCTTCCAGAGGCACCCAACCTATTGAATGACCCCAAGTGGAATGTGCATATTTATAACAAAGCTGTAACCTGATTCATAAGAGAGAATTCTCTCTCAATTTCTTTTTTAACAAGGGGAGACAAGGTAGTGGCAGCCTGCCACTGTTATGCGATACCTTGGCAGGAAAGCGTCTCATGTTATATCACAAACGTATGGTGCTGAAAAGCATATTTTTCCTATTCAGCTCTATAATATTCTATTCCCATTTTAAGAGAGCCACTCTCAAACAAAAGCAATGTGTTTTCTTGTCAGTCTATCACATGAACTCTTAGCACATGTCTTTCCTTTTATAGCCAATAATGGCAAAAAGGTGCAGTTTCAAATCTTTAACAATAAACTTTCATGCTGCACTTGAACTCTCTTCTAAAATTCAGTTTATTTGAATAATTTTGAATTCTGAGCTTTATTTCCTGTAAACACACTTTCCTGCTCCTTGCAGAGAGTGAAAAGGTCATCCAAATAAGTTATGAACAGTGAGGAGTAATATTCTTTAGAAAAAAGAGAGGCAGTGGGGACACATAATTTTCTTCAGTTGTTCTCTCCTAGTCCTCTCTAAAAGACTCGTGCCCTTTAAAGCTTCTTTATATATTCAATATTCTTTAGTACCACCACTTTTAACCCCTCGTCTCTGGCTTCTGTTACGTGGGAGCCAAACGCAAGAGAAGGCTACAGGAAACTGAATTACATCCCTAAGACAGGCTTTGGCTCCAACCCAACTGACTTTTCACCTACAAGTGTGTGAAATATGGCAGAAACAGAAGCTACTAAGGGTACCTGATGCAAATGTTTTATGTTTGAAATCCTACTGTCTAGGACTTTCCTGTAGGGATAGGCCTATTTTTCTTAGTGTGATAAAAGATTCTTATGTATGTCACCCAGGACCCAGTACAATATTATTATTGTTATTGTTATTATTATTAATAATAATATTATTATTATTACTGTGCAATATTACTCTCTGGAACAAAGTCATCTTCCAACACCATATTTCTTTTCCATCTGTAACATGAAGATATGTAGGAAGTCTCTTCTGTAAAGAATAATCTGACTGTTTACAAATGACACTCTCTGCACAACATCTCAAGGAGTAAGACGTCAGGACAACGTGTAGCCAGATTTTGCCATGTTTGATGGGTACCTTTGTCTTGTCAGCTTTCCTGCGGATCCTGTGGTGCTCTTCTACTCCATTTGAGTAATGGTAGCAGATTCTGGCCCAGAAAGTAATTTGCCCCAGTTCCATTGTATGCTTGTATGTAACCTAAGGAGAGGCAAGCCTAAGAAAAATGGCTGAGGGGCAGGGGAATCTCATAGTAAAGGGAATATATCTGGCTAAACTGTGTAGGAAGACAACAAAGGCAGAGATGAAGCCTGACTGGGATTGTTTTCTAGTCATAATTAAGCTCCTGTGCTCATCTTCTTACTCAGTGGGGACCAACTTTTTGGCAGCTGTGCCACAAATTATGTGCAATACACTCCCTGAGGACCACTTCAATCCCCTTCCCCTGCCTTATCTGCTGCTCTGTTCTCTGCTCCCTGCTCAGTGCTGCCTGCCCAGTCTGCTGCTCTGCTTTCTGCTCCCAGCCCTATCTGCCTCTGTTCTGCCTACCCCCTCCCCAGTCTGCTGTGCACCGCACACAGAGACTGCCTGTGCCATTTATGGCATGTGTCCCCCAGGTTGGCCACCTCTGCTCTGACCTATTCTTCTTCAGTAGAAGTAGGAAAACATATTGTGACAGGCTGGCTGGTAGTGATTTAGCCCAGGGGTTTTGAAAGGGTAAAAGATGATTGGAGGGTTTGGGATTCCCTTTCTTCACCGATCAGGCCCCAGAGACTCACCCTCCATGTCCCCTGATTGGCCCCTTGGGTCACCTGGAGGCAGATAAAAGGGGCAGAGCAGCTGACTCAGGAAAGACCAGCGAGGGACCACAAGGAAGCAGTTTCAAAGAGCTGGCAAGACCTGGGCCAGCGAGGCGGGAGCAGTTGCCCCAGAAGAACCTGAAGGAGTGGGACCTGCAGGCAGCAGTTGGACCCTCAGCAGAGAGGTGTGCGGCCGGCAGGGGAGGCTCCCTACTGGGCTCTAGGATCCCCAGTGAGAGGCTGTGGCCAACAGGAGAGGCTCCCCAGCTCCAGCAAGGATTTGAGCAATGACCTGAGAAGTTCCAGGCTCTGCTTCCAGCTCCTCCCATAAGAGGCTATGAAGCTCAACATGAGGCAGGAGCTCTAGGAAGGTCAAGACCCCTAGCAGTTTGGCATAGTACCAGCACTGGTGGCATTTCTGCTCACTATGTGGGAGATCTGAGTTCCAGTCTCAGCTGGGGTGACTTAGGATGAGTGAAGTGACAGGGAGAAATTCTTGTTGCAGTGGAAAGAGGTCACTGTGTTTTCCCACCCCACCCCCTCCAGGTACCTAGGCCCTATATTCCTTGTTATTTGATATTTTGTGCCTTTTATATTTCGCCAACCAGTATTGTTTGTTCTGCTGTTTGTGTTTAATATTTTGTTAACCCTGTCTTTTGTCAACTGGATGAATATGTCTATGATTGTAAGTGTCTAACCTTTATTGAATCCTGCCCCCTTGGGGCGTTGTAGTGTCCCCTTTACCCCCTGGTTTATACTGGTTATGTTCCCATTACTGTTCTCTCATTAAAAGGTATATGGTTAAGTCTCCATTAGTGTTCTGGCTCTGCTCCATAGGTGGAAGAGAGTCCCTACACCTCCCACATTGCTTGTAAACCTACTCTGATCCCTTCAATTGGAGAGGAGTTACCTCTTGGAGTACTGCCTGGGTTACATATATTTGAATAATTTTTAAAACTCCCCTGCTTGTTAGAATGCCTTTTAATTTATTTTCTATAATCTACGGCACTTCTCAGAGCATAGGAACACAATACTGTACATGGTAACTGGTATGCTATATGCCATAAAAAGTGCTGTAACAGAGTCACTCTAGCAAAACAACCTCAAGAAATATTTACATTATTGTCTGCTTTTTTGAGTCACTTACCCTAACTGTGTCTTTAGGGGTGATCCCTTTACAACTGCCAGTCCCCATCTATAGAACTCTTAACACACCAGAAAATAACAGTTTCCTCATATGATGTGTTTTCTGGTTGACAGCATGGTTTGCAGCCTTTAAATATATCCATATGCAGTAGTCAAAATATAACATGCTTGCAGTAATCAGAAAGATCTATGGCTGAAAGAAGCTAAATGTTATAGGATTCAGTGAGACAAAAGTAGCAGGGGGTTTCTTCAGTGGAGGGGAGGGGAGGGAGGAGAAGGAAGGGGAGGGAATTCAATCTCATGATGCTCCAGCTCAAAATCCAACCAAAAACCCCCCAAAAATAAATACCACCCCCAACAACAACAACCAATGCAGCCTCATAACAACCAATTTGTATTTGTAACATTACAGCTCTGTGGAGAACAATTATTCTCTGCTAAAAAAATGAGAAATGAAGGGCTTGCTTGGGATTCACTCATGTAAATATAGAATTTGTTAAAAGAAATAGAAACCTATAAAATACATTAGCATGCATCAAACAACTAGAGTTGTATAAATACAGCTTGAAACATTCTATAATCACCTCTTACATATGATCCCACAGAGCTTATGCTATCTGAAAAACCCAATACTTGCTATTGCAATGGAAGTTTACCATGCTTAGTCATGAATTTTAACTGCAGTTGCCTTACCTTTCATCTGCAGTGAGCCATGAACAAAAAGAAAGAAAAGATTTCATCTACACTAATCGTTAGTATCCACCTTCAAGTGGGTATCTCTTGAATACTGAGAACCAAAATCTGGTGTTTTGTGGCTAATGTTATGCAACTCATTAAAAACCTAAGTTGATATTGAGAACCTTTGTTTGCAGAGGTAACACAGTAACACTGCATTTCTAATTTAAGATTGAAACTGTTTCCACTAAAGTCAATAGTAACTTGCATGAACTTTAGTGATAGCAGTTCTGAGTCTGTACTGGGAAGATAACTAAATTAAGTTAATTGATACAGGCAGGGGATCTTAGCAAGTTAATTCATGTCTGTGGAACTGAAATTAAACTTTGTTAGCTCACAAGCATAACATGGAAAACAAGCTTGTCTCATTGTAAACAGCACAAAAACACTTCACAATTACACATGTTTCCACTCTGCAGCCTAGGCCTAAGTCAGCAGAAAAGTTATGGGTCAGGATTGAGGCTCATTAACAAAAGAATGTATATGCCAAGTCATTGCATGCTTGTATTATACATATGCATACAGGCAAAATAAAATATAAAATGCAGCAAAGTAATGCACCTTCTAAAATCCACTCCACCTTTTTCCTCCCCCCACCCTGCCCAACCCAACCTTGCTTCCTAGTTTACTTCCATGTGCAGCAAATTTCCACTTCTATTATTTACTTTAAAATGGTTGTTTAGGACTGAGAAAGAATGTTCAATTATTGTTCTATTATTTGGCTATGTCTATATTTTTCTTTCCAAAACATTTTAAAAGCAGAGGGAAAAAAAGAAAAGGAAAAAAAAGAAACCAAAAAACCGCTGTTACCTAAGAACCTATTGAAATTCTTTAAGTGTCTGGGCATGCATTATGTATTCACCAAGTTTGCTGCTGGTGATGTAAGTTAGAAATTCTCCTGCTGGTTTTGATTACAGCTGCAGAGTCACAGATTTGAACAGAAGTAGACAATCATTATTCAGAGCCTGCACATAAATATAAAACATTTCCTTTTTCCTTATCATATAAAACTTCAACTATGATTACTTCAAAGTGAATTCCTGTTTTCTTCAGATTTTCTCCACGTATGGTTTTACAATTAACACAATATATTCTATCCAACAAAACTCTGCTATTTGCATATTAAAAGGTCACTGTACAGGTTAAAGTTATTTAACTGTGAAAGAGATGATAATTTCAAAATCTTTTTATATCCAGATAAAATACAAAATTACCTCTAATTTGCACATTTCTAATTTGCACATTTACAGACACACTATAAAAGAGTTTTAGGATAATGGTATAAGCACTATAATGAGCTTTCAGTTAGGCTGTGACAGCTCTTCCCTCTAGTCCTTGCGTTGTTATTTAATTATTTAAAACAGTGCCATGGCTTTAAGGTAGTGATATAAAAAGTACTTGCTAAAACTAATATTTCTGAGCCAAAATGGCAGCTCCCAAAAAAATGCACTCTCAGTCTCCATGCTCACAAGTATCCCTGCCCCTCCCCCCCCTTGTGTGTGGAAGTATCATTTGCAAGGCAGGCTGGGAAGCACTGATCCTAATTTACCACTTACCCAATCTGCACCTTCAACTGCATGTTTCTGTATTCAGATTTGGGGGTTCCTGGTTACCTTCATCTTTGAAAACTTTAGATCATTAGATTGAGTCATTCAAAGCAACAGTAAATGACATGACATGCCATACACGACTTCATACTGAAGTGCTGCATGTTGCATATTGCTATAGCCCTCTTGTACTTTTTTGTTCCATTTTCCTAGCTCCTTTGTGCAAACACAAGTACTATTTGTGAATTTCATAGCATACTCAATCCTGAATTACTTTTAACAAAAGTAAAGCTCACTGAATTTCCTGTGAAACAAAAGTAATAACACTGTATTCCTTCTTCCATCTAGATAGCTCCTGAAGTTCTTTACAGACAAGATTAGATTATATATAACAGCTGAACATTTCATCTACCACCATCCCCAATGCTGGTTGATCAATTATTAATTTAAATTTATATCCAGAAAGGCTTAACATAAATAACCCTATCCAGAAAGGCTTAACATGAATAACTAAAAACCCACAGAGAAAGAGCAGTAGATTCCCCAAATGACAACCTAAAGCCTGAATACTTTGTCCAATTCCCACTCACTCCCACTTCCCTGCCTTTTCCCAGAAAAGCAAACCCACTGGCCAATCCCCAAGTGTGCTTCTCCACTTTGTACAAGAATATTTGTGTATAAATATGCATGTGGGTACATGCTTGTATTTTTAAGCACACGTGTGAACATGATCCATCATTAAATAGACCTTTTCCATTTAGCAAACCGATCACTAACTAAGCTTAATCTTAGAATGATTAGAATGTATAAGTGTTTATAAAGAAACAGATGAATAGCATTATACTATGGGCTGTTGGGAAACTATTTGCTCTAATGATTTCCTATTTTGTTTATATGACTTACCATCAAATCATATTGTTTCTTCCCTTCCCCCCACCATATTGTCTAACTTGTTAAACTGGAGAGTAATTCATAACAACACATACATTTCTGGTAATAATTTTCAGGTGTCTAACCATGCATATAGCTAGATATGGAACAGCTTTGCAACTCTGAGAGCATTTTTTGGAAATAAGGGGAAAGAATTGGAATTTGTGAGATGCATGGCTTTACAAACCACCAAAATACCTTAGTTTTAGGCCTTCTGATGGACTTAAAATTTCAGAAGTATTTTTAACTCTTTCATTTCTTTTTACTAAGTCAAGAACAGACATTCAGTTTCTCCTGGGAGAGTTGCTGCTATCCCAAGAGAAACTATGTGTATTCAAGATTTTTCTCCAAGAGCAAAAATAGCTGTTTCAAGAGAAAAAAAACCTGGGAACAACCTAAGTTAAATCGCTCTTGGAAGAGTGAATGTCTATACGCATTCCCTTGTGAAAGAAGCCACACCACAGTCCTCCTGTCCCACTCTCCCAGGAAGACTCACAGATTGTAAGGCTGGAAGGGACTTCAGAAGATCATCAGGTCCAGCCCTGTGCACCAAGCAGAAAAGACAGCTGGGGGTCAGGTGACCCCAGCAAGGTGACTGTCTAGTCTCCTCTTAAAGATTTCCAGGGTTGGCAATTGTACCTGTGTGTTGTTTGCTGACCTCTACTGCTCCAGCCAAGCAGAGAGCAAAACATGCTCCTTTCAAGGTCTCCTGATTGTGCTGTAGGGATACACAAGCTAACTCTGACCAGTCAGGGCTGCCCTTTGCACTACTGCCATTCTGTCTCCAGGCAGACAGAAGGAGTTTGCAGAGCACTGAGATGTATACATAGAGGCTCCCTAGCTGTCCAGTGTCATCATTGCAAGCTTGCTGCTCCTCAGAGGCTCAGCATTTGAACGTCTCTTCATGAGTCTCTAAGTAAAATTTTCTACCAGAAGAACAAACCTGAGAGCTTTCTCCCAGATCACTTGAACAGCTTAAGGTACAGTTCTCTCTAGAGCATATCTGATGTAGCCATTTTGCATCAACAATATTACTCACTGATGCAGGAATCTATGCATATTCAACAGATTCACTGTTTTTCCATACTAACTTAAACAGAGATAATCAGTGGGTTACTCAAGAACCTAGGACAGGGACAAGAAGCAAAAGGCTCCAATTACCCCTCTCACAAGTGCTGGTTATATTCTGAATCAGCAGTGTAACTGGGGTAGGGGGGAGTGAGGCAGAAAGAAGGGTGCAAAAATAGGTACTGCTGACTGCAGCACCATCATTAACAGGCTGGCATTGCCCCATATGTCATGGCTGCTCCAGGTGTGGAGCTCCCCTGAAAAGAAAGAAAAGGGGTGAGGAGCACACAAACACTGAAACAACCTTTTGAGACATTAAACAGAACACTATTGTAATACAATGAAAACAGTAGCTGTTCCGGGAGCCTACTAGACATGAGCTTTCCCCACATTGATATCCTTGTTGCCATTGGGTCCAGACCTCTGACTGTACAAGATGTTACATAATAAAGGGAAAAGACTCCCATCTGAAAAGCTCAGGTGTCTTCCCATACCTATATCCCACTCATTTTTTTCCTCGCTTGTCTCTGAGTAATCCTTCTAGGCCTATAAATTCAGGTCCCAGTGTAAAGTTTTCCTTAGTGATTGAATTTGGAAGTATATACACTACTTTTTTTTTTAATTTTATCCCCACCTCAATAAAAATACTTTAGTACTATTTAAAAGTATGATCCCCACACAAGAGCATCATGACAGTCATAAAAATCAATACATAAATTATTGCCTAATTCTTCCACAGTCTTACAGAAGCACAATTGCACTGACATTAATGGAGTTGCAAACACACAAACAAAAAAACCCACTGAACTCAGAAGATATAGAAGCCTAACAAATCTAAATTGAAATGACATGAACAATTCAGAGGCCTCATGTGAATAGGATGAGGAATGACTCATTGCTCAAGACTCAAATTGAACTAAAACAATTTGGAGTTCATAAAAAAACCAAACTATTTTTCTTGTAAAAAATGAAGCATTTCTTTTCCTGGTTTCACTGGAAGTAGCTGTACAAAGGCACTGCAGTAAAACCACTCTCTATATTATATATCATATTATAATGCCAGACCAGAACGTGTGTCAGGTAATGCAGACAGGAAATCTTGTGGCAAAATCAAGCCATGCAAAATTGTCATCCTAGACCAAAACATTACACTTTGTGGATGATTTTCTGAACTGCCTCTCTTGAGCTTGTCCCTGTGTGGAAGATATATCTTTAAGTAGTTAAAAATTAGAAATCTAAAATTAAGAAACCTGTATGCTACAACTATTTCATACTATATAACAAAATCCATGAACTTTTTTTAATATACTCCTTTAAAAGATGTGGGAACATAGGAATTTCCACATTGTATTCAATGTACTGGTGTTCTGTCTTTGACCACTATTTTTCAATATTCATACACCTTGAATCCAGTGTAACACATTTAGCCATTGGTGTAATACTGTATGACAGAGAATAAAGGAGTTTCCAAATCAGCAAGTTTCTTGAATCATTATTTCTCTTTAAGCTAAGAAGTCAAAAGCATTCTTGGCTGTAAAATTATTAGCTCTTTAAAATTATCCAGCTGCAGTATTAGTCTTGGTAACCTTTCCTGACATAGAATTAAACAGGTTTACTAAACACCAAGTACAGTACTATTTACTTTCATTGGATTTATATTTACTCCACTTAATACCTTCAGATTGTTGGTCTTGATATTATGAAGGAACGAAAAAGAGGGTCTCATATATTTTAACTGCATTCTTTGTACTGCTGAATAATTCAACAAATCCAGCTCCTTTCTAGATTAAATTTATATAGGTTTGAATTAGGCTTGAAAGCAAATGAGTATCAGGCATTGTTCATTTCTCTTGCACATTTGCCCTCCAGTCTCTTTATCATTCCCCCAGGCTGAGAAAAGCAGGACTCTTTGAACTATACCTTCACTTTAAGTAATGCTACATAGCAGTAAGTAAAGGAAATAAGAGTGGGCAGCCCTCACACGACAACTTTGGCTACGTAAATCTCAGAACCATTCCATATCTTGGGCTGGGATAAGATTTTAAATTATTCATAAAGTTGTTTCAGGTCTACTGAATCTATTTATGAATTTATGCCAAAATCTAATCCCCCCCAAGCAAAATGTAAAACATGCAAAAATTAAATGAAATATTTTGGGTGGGTTTTTTTAAAGCAACAAAAATTCAACTCAACTCCAAATAAAACGTTTTGCTTGATTTGATGTTTTGCTTCAACTATTGAACAAAAGCTTCTGATACTCCTACAGTTCTGCTCAACAAACCCCTGGCTCTGTTCGTGGAATGTGGGGGAAGAATGGGCAGAGCCTTGGCTCCCTGACCCTACTCACTGGCCAGAGAAACTAAGCCAGTATGCGTATGTGGGGATACTGGGGATGGGGAATCATATTAATTTACTGTAATGCAAGTCAAGAGTAAATTACTTACCCCATGCCTACTGCCAAGAAGGGTAAGCAAAGAAGGAAATGTGACTTGGGGTTTCTCAAGAATTAATGTCTCTGGGACAACTGCAATCTTTGATCAGGTCTATTCCTAGTGTCACAATTTACCCCTTAGCAATTGCACAGAACTGAATATAGTCCAAACATCAGCTCATACCACGCTTCTTAACACAAAATGACATTTTATTCTATGAACATAAACAAATATGTTCTCTAGGATCAATTTTTCCCTGTGTATTATAAATAACACCTGAATCAGAGCTACTTCCATATTTATTTTAATCATCTGTCTTCAGGTTTGTTGAGAAATCTCAGGCAGAGACTTTGGAACAACATTACAAACTTATTATTTCTCTTTTAATAAAGCTACTCCTCTTCATCACTGCTTCTCTTGAACATTTTTATGAATACAATAAAGAGAAGAGACACTCTGCATTAAAATACTCTACTTGTTGCAGAATGATGCTCTCTCACTCTTCTTAGCCTGGTTGCCTCCCACTGCCATGGAGATGGAAGCAGAAGGGTGTGACACAAATGCCTACTGCAGAACTGGTTAGATCTTGAGGTTTAAACAGGGGGAAATGGAGTCCATAACAGAAACTCTAAAGCATAAATGTGAAAACACATATAGAGTAGAGCCAGATGTTTATAGCTTTTTACATGGATTAGCCGTTTCAGAGAGATAGTATGATTTGGTAGGTAAGCAATTAGACTTTGTCTCAAGATAAGAGTGGCTACTGGATACTCTCTAAATTTTCAATATGATCTCAAAAAAAAAAATCACTCCTTTGCCTTCTCTTATTCCTCTATTCACCTTCTGTGTAAGGTGTCTAGCCTTAATTATGCTGGAAGGTAATACATTCATTGTTAGCATGGGATCTTTGAATAAGAGACAGACTATTTCCTAGCTACAAAAAATGACTTCTCCAAGAAAAATGTACTACAGCTGGTCAATTCTCAGAACTGTCTTTTTGCAAAAAAACCCCCCGATATTTCAAAGAAATTTTCATTCACATTCAGGTGGGAACTTTAGTCATTTCAGCTTTTCCCAGGCTAGAAAATTCCAGAACACATCTGTTTCAAAGAAATCAAAATACTCCCATTTGAGACTGTGTTTTAAGAAATGGAGCAGCTAACTGCCCTACATTTTGGGAGCTCCTTGGACAGATCTACCAGACTCAAGGGTTCCCCTGCTGTAGTCCTGAAACTTCCATCATGATTTGGTACTTGGGCCCTTAGCCTGAGAGATCTGACAGCAGCTTCTAGGCACAAGCCAGGAACAGGCCTATGTACTGACAAAATACTGGGTCAATTCTCAGAGGGATGAGGTGTGGTCACAGTATACTCAGCCTCATCTTCTGCAGGATCACCTGCTACAGTGGTATAGGCAAGCCCCAAAGCCTTCCAGGCTTACTGTCACTGAATGGGAAGCTTAGAAGCATTGAAAGCTCCAACGTGGATCACTCAAGCAAACACCTAATAAGAAACTTGGTAGGAAATTAGGCAGTTTGATGGAACCAAGAAGTTCCATCAAACATCTCTGTTTGGAAAAAGCCATTTGGAGGAATGACCATCCATTTCACTGGAAAATTTCTGCCTAGTTCCAGCTTTAACTTCTACTTGTGATTTATGGCTAGTGCCTGGTTTAAATTGCAATTTCACATTTTTCGTGACAAATTAAGTGATTTTCATGAAAAACGCGATTTGCAACAAAATGCAACTGTGGGGAGTTCCCCGCAAGTAGCCATATCATGGCATTTCATTGCATCAAGACGGCTGCTACAGGCTGGGGAAAGCATTCCCCAGCCAGCAGAAAAAGCCTAGCAGCCTAGGGGAGGGTAGAAAGGGTTGCAAAAGAGATGGGGAAGGAGAGAGCTTGGGAATGGGGCGGGGAGGTGCTATTTGCTTCTCCAGGCAAAAAAACCGGGGTGCTTCACCATGAGAACACACACATGGTAAAGCAAACAGTCTTTCCCCTACCCAGTGCCAGGTCCATCTCCCAAGGCAGCCTCCAGGCACCTCCATCCCCTCCCCTCCCCCCACATGCCCCAGTTTTCCTGCCTGGAGGAGCACCTCCCCTATCCATTCCTAAGTTCTCTCCTCACCCTATCCCTTCTGCCACCCCTTCTACCCTCTCCTGGGCTACTAGGCTTTTGCTCCTGCTGGAGAATGCTTTCTCCATCCTGCAGCAGCCATCAGCAAACAGAAGCAATTGGGCAGTAGGATTTCAGTGCCATAGTGTGAAATTGGCAGCTGCCACCACAATCAGGTCACAATATTAGTGACCTGGGCCCATGATTTAAACTAGGCCCTACTCATGGCTAGTGCTGCATGAGGAAGAGGATGTTGAGAAAATCATGCTACCACAAGAAAACGAGAGATAGCCGAACACAGTGGAAGAGCTGAAGAAAAGAGTGGCAAGCAGCTCAGATGTAGGTTTCAAAATAAAGATCCTATGCTCTATTAGTAGAAAGTCTTAGATAACCCCTGCAGAAAATCTATTTCTTCTCCCTTTCATCTTCTGTTCTCTGAAAAGGAATACAGAGTAACCCCAAATAGCAGTGAAGTCAATGAGAATTTTTCCATATAACTCAATGGGACAGGGTTAGCTTGGTTCACCTATGGTTGAAATCCATCTACCTGAAAGCTGCTCTAGGCCTTAAAACCCTACAGTGTGAGAGCTTCTAAAATGTGGTGTCAATTGAATAATTGAAATGGACTGAAAAATAAACCATAGAAGGAAATTAATTTTAAAATGAAGTTTTAAAACACCAGTGTTTCATGCAAAACCAATTAAGTCTTAAGTATTGGTAAGTCGGGCTGTGCAAAGCTTCAGTCCCTGATTTGATTCAGTGGAGATTTAGCCTCATTCAGTGGCCGAATCGCTAAATCTGAATCGAATCAGGAGACCCTTTAATGTCTCCAAATTGAATCAGGACCCTCTGAATCGATTCAGAGAGATTCAGAAAGATTCAGCAATTCAAACATAGAGACACCTTTAAATGTATTTTCTACATACGTCTAGGTACCAGGCAGCTCATCAATACTGCAATGCTGGGGCAGATGGAGCATCCCACAGGAGAGCAGGGGGCTCCCCAGCACGCTTGACAACAGACCCTGAAGTGGACCAGAAGCACTTCCAGTCCACCGGCTCAGCAATTGGTGCCTCCTGGGTCTGGGTAGGCACCTGGGGTCCCCCCGCAGCCAATTGCTGAGCCAGGGGTTGGGGGGTTGGGCCTGCACACTTGCCAGCGGACCCAGATGTGGACCAGAAGTACCTCTGATCCACTTTCAGGTTCGTTGCTGAGCAAATAAAGGACCCCCCCCGCGCTCCTGTGAGCTGCTCCATCCACCCCACCATTGCAGTGTTCACGAGCCATGCCTGGTAGCTCAGGATATGTAGAAAAAACTTTTAAAGTTGTGTCTATGGCTGAATCACTGATTCTCTGAATCAGCATCAAATCTTCAGATTCAGATTCGGCCAAATTGAATCAGGGACAGTGATTCAATCAAATCCGAATCGAATATGGCCCTTTTCGCACACCCCTATTGGTAAAGGCTTCCTAAACAAATAGTAGGATTTGTTGTATAAGAACTGCTACAAACTCTAGGATGTGTATCCAATTTCAGACATTGGCAGTGTTTCTCTGAGTGCTCTTGGATCACATGTTTATCAAATTCCAACCAATGCCCTATGACTGTTGTTAGTTATACTGTAGATATGAAATAAATTAACAACAAATCAATGCCAATATGAATGTCTGACTTTGAAAAAAACAGCAAAACTATTGTAGCTCCTGAATGTAAAATATTTTATCTCCAATCCATCAGTATATTTAATGCACACATGCATACCAAAACGAGCATTTGAGATTTTAGCTCCAATTTTGTTGTTGTTAATGTCTCAAGGGCAAACCCACAGAAGATATTTGGCAATACCAGGCATGCATATGCACATAGAGAATCATATTCTTCCTCTTTGGTCCTAGAATGTTGATTTTTGCATTACGCAAGAAAAAGTTTAAAGGGCTAACACTTCCCTTGTATGTATGCATACAGATAGACACAGAAATCCTGAAATGCATTATTTATCCATATTTGTTATGTATGCTTCAAAAGTGTCAGATATGAAAACCTTCATTCTCATCTGAACTTTATGTTTCTGAACAAGTTCTAGGCTGCCTGTTCCATTCAGACAAACAGGATCTCTTCTGTTCACAAGTACAGTAAAATACAATGTTGGCAAACTCTGAAAACAGCACTCAAATGATTCCAGACTCAATTGCTATATCTTCTCAAAGAAAAGAAGTAACTAATGCGTATCATTGCTAAAAGGCACTGATGGCCACAGCCTTTGCAATGACTCATTCTCCTAAGGAATAAGCTTCCTTCCTGGGAGAGAAGGCTAACACACAACATTTCTCTTCCAATCAATCAGGGTGCATGACATGAAAAAAGAAAAGAGCAATTAAGGTTGTGTTTTTGGATGATATGTCGTACCACAAAAATTGATCCTTTTGAAGGGAATTTTCTGGATTATACTTGACAGAAACTAGTAAAGTCAAATGAATGCGTGAAACCCCCTCCCACACTATCCGGGGTTTCAAATCTCAGTGGCTCCTGGCATAGTCCCTCTGGTATGATCCATTCATGAAAAAGGAAGGTCTGGCTTTGACAACAAATAACGTTTCCATATCTGACCTTCTAACTGTTTTTTTTCCCCCTTCACACTTGGGTTTTTCGGAAATCCACAAAGGAATGGAAACATCTTCTCAATTGTCTCAGAATTCTGTTTTCTTCATGCAGCTGACACAACAAATCTTTTAGGCTGGAATTACTCCATCACACAGCTACAGCACCCTATAATCTTCATGGTAGCTTGGTATCCTTTTTTCACACAGAGACACACATGTGCACACACACAGCACATTGATCTTCTGCCTTTGGGGAATTTGCTTCATATGGAGCATCCTGAGCCACTTGCTTCTTTAAAATATTCAACTGACAGGTAGGACTGAAGCAATGAGTCTTATTACCAGCAGAGTTGCTTCTGGCTTGCTATCTTCCAACTAGAGTAAGTGCCATTGCCTGAAGTTATTACTCCAAATCCAAATGCTTATGGGTTATATTTATATTTAGGACATCCCTAAGCAAAGTATGGCCCATAAATCTCCCCAGGGCAGAAGCAACAGGGTATTATGGCTAACATGGAGCTCACCACTCCTGCCAAGCAGTCCAGAGCACCACTAGTAGTTATATAAGGTCATCTTTTTGCACTTGAACATTTACAGTCTTTAGTTCCATAGGTCTTGAGTTGAAAGCAAACTGCGACAAGAGCAAGTGGCCTAGCTACTGTTCAGCAAGCAGGCTGTTAACAACTCAGCACTCAGGCAGACATGCAGACTGGAAAAAATGAAGCAGAGCTAGAAATCAGAGGTTCATTCAAGAAGGAATCCAGGCCAACAACTACCAGTGAATCAAGGGTGAGAAAGGCAGAACTGCACAGCCAACTTCTAGAAGCTTGGGTCACAGGTAAGTTTCCTTCTGTTCTTATACTTAACTAATTGACATTTGACTTTGCCATAACATGATGCTTTTACACAAGGCTGAATTCCTAATGCACAACTATACATACAGACCCTATCCACCAATTAATAAAGTTTAAGAAGGGAGATAGTTCTCTTTTACTGGTATTCTGTTACTGCATATGTTGTTGAACAGAATCCCAGTGAATATGTTTTATATGCATCTTAATATAATGAGTAAACGTGGGGGAGAGGAAGGTTGGGGAAGAGAGATTAGTGGTGATTAGTTTTGCAGTATAAAAATAAGATCAACCTAAACACAGTCTCTAGCACAGTTAATTTAATCTAATTGGTCTTTGATAAGTTTCTGCAAACACTGGTAGTAAAAAGTTTTTGCCAATGCCAGGAGCAGAATGTGGCTCCCTTTGTGTAAGCAAAGCCAGCTCTTTCCAAAACAAGACTGAAGCTCTTATATAGGGCAAGGCAAGATTGATCTTAGTTATCACAGTGTAATCTGAAAATTTTCCATCACCCTCAGTGAAATTATTCCATATTTACCCTGGTGTATATAACGGCTTAATCTGGCTCTATAATTTTAAGTTTTCAGAGTTAAACTCCATTTGCTCTAGAGTCCCCTAACCAGCAGTGATTTCTACATTGGCAAATGAATTGGCCCAAATAATAATTCAGTGCAAAGACAGTTCTGTTCAGAATAAATGTATGTGAACAGCCAGCCAGCCTCTTGAAATCCTAGATGATACAAATATTTTTGGCATGGGATAGTAGTAACTTTACTGTTAGGAAAGTCATTATTTGGACAGGAAGTTAAAACAAAATTCTATTTCTGCCGCCATCTGGTAATTCTCCAGATAGAAGTTAATCACATAATGCTTTTCAGAAAGAATGAATACTGGAGAAAACCCATCCTGCATTTGCTCACTCAGGACAACAGAGTTTAACGTCTAATTTTGTTTGTGAGCTTTACTGAATACAGTGAATGAAACAGAAAAGTTAATAATTGCCAGGCTCCAGGATCCTGCTCCAGCAATAGACATTACCATCTGCCCCAAAGGAAGGTGCAATAGAATAAAATCCAGCAATAGACAGTTATAGGATAATAAGCTGGCAAAGAAACTTACTTCCCAAAATCTTTTAGTAAGATAGTGGCTTGTATCTTGAGGCAAAACTGCTTTTATTCTTTCCAAAACTTTGTTTTAAAGAAAAAAAAAAAAATCACAAGAGCTTTTTTTATACTTCAAAATCAGACACATGGTTGTCTCCATGTCATTTTTAATTAGGTGACCATAACCTGAAGACAAATGGCTTTTAGATGAAGGTACACAATTGCTTTATTTATACTGCTCATTAAGTCCAGGAGCTTGCTAGGGAAACTAACTTTCAACATATTTAGCGTATGAAATATGCTAAAAATAAAAAGTGGTAGCTCCTGTGAAACACTGAGCAAAACTAAAAACATTTGAAGTTAATCAAGTGATTTATGACAAATACATTTAAAAACTCATTTATTTAAAACAAACAAAAGGTTTGTAAATTTTCTTGCAACTCTCAGTTATGGTCCTGGTCTAGTTCAAATTAATCTCAGCTGCTGTTAGCCCATGAAAGTTCTCCAACACTGTGCTCTTCTGCTGAGAAAGTTAAGCTGCAACTATGAGAAGTAATATGGTATGTTCTTTTCTTAGCACCCAGGAACTCATTATCATGCCCCAGTTCCAGCATAGTCTGATTCGATTTACTTAGTCAGAAAAGGCAGCTAAATTTCCCAAGAATTAGGTCAGACAACTACAGTGAACATATTCAGGGAATCATCCAGGTATTCTGATGCGGGCGCAGGTTCTTCCCAGGCAGAGCAGAGAAAGAAACAATATTGGGTTATAGCTTTTCCATCACTCTACTAATCCAGGCAGTGTGTTCAAAAGGTTAAGCTGGAAAAAATTATGTATGCCAGCTACTTGCTGTACTTTCTTATCAATGTTAGGAGTGCACTTCCTACCTAACTTCATACAAGAACTGATTAACTAGGGTGGAGATACTGTCATTGAACATGCGAATAACCTTGCTTCACAACAGGTGAGGGGTTTTATTTTCCTTCTTTTAAATCACATAAGATAATAGGCTACTAAATCTATCCCAACCATCAGAGGAGGATTAATTTCCCTAGGCCATGCTAACCCTAGATGAATCGATCAGAAGAGACCTTTGAATAATACTGGAAACCAACATTGAGCCATAGAAGTAGGAACTGGAGTCTCCACCTTCTGTTGGAAGCACTAGGATTTTTACATGGGGGAATTCCAGGCTTTCATTGCAGGCTCAGAAATTTCCTCTGCTCTGGAGCCAGATATTATGACCTTCTGCTTTTGAAAGGCCATAGCTATTTACTGTTGAATAATTCTATATTATTAACAACAGATATGATTATGTTGACACAGTTACAATATCTATTTTCTTAATATTATGGTACTGGCCAGATAGAAAACATTTTTTATTGTTGGTTGAGAGTAAAATATTTATTATTAAAACAGATTTCATTGCTAGTTGTTACAAAATTAGACATCAATTTTTATGTTATAGGCCTGAATCTCTTAGATCCAGGATATCTACAAATACTTTAGCAGGAAGAAAAACTACCCATGGTTTAAGTCTAATAGGTTTTAGAGAGTTCTGACCAGGCTGAAAAGCAGTGTGATAAAGACCAAGCAGGAGCCTTGGCTGCAATTTGTTCAACACTGATTGTAGTCAATTTTTTTTGTTTCGATCAAAGTTATGAAAATGACTCAACCTTATGTTACAAATTTTATACTCACCAAGTGAAAATTGAAACATATGCCTGAGATATATAAAGGATTTTATAGAAGATTCCTTGGTGATTGGGGGAAAAAACTGTTCTGCTTTGTTATTTGTTTCATCTACTGAAGACATTTTTCAGAATATGCAGTGCTCCCAACCATCCTATATACACTCTCTCCCAGCTTTTTGAGCATCCATCTCATATCATTCTCCAGCTTCCTTGCTGAAATGATAGGGTTTTTTAATGGAGTATGCAAGAGGGAAGAGAGTGTTTTAGAACTGGAGCAAGAGGTTTTTTTCAGAAGGTTTCAGATGTGTATGTACTTTGGGGAAGGATTTTAGATGAGCCCCCAAATACCTTTGAGTATGGTCCAAGGAACAAGTGGATACAGCTTTTATTCATAGGTCCAAAAAATCTTTGACGGGAAATTAATGGAGGAGTAAAGGGGAATAAAATGGAAAAAAAAAATAGAAGTCCTTTATATGTACCGTACCTACTTCAATTATTTAAAATAAAAGCAACCACTAGATGGCACTGATGTGTTAACAGCAGTCCATGTTGCTCTTCTCTTATGACCCTGCTTTTCTGCTGTTTATTTTAGTTCCGTCACTCTCAGCAAAGCCTAACATTAACAAATCTTTGCATTCGAACAAATGAATTAGGTGTTCAGTGTTACAAAGATATAACCACACTGAATTTTTTATCAGCTTTATAATGTAATGGCTTCATGGATTATCGAAAGAAGGAAAAAGTAGTATTGCTCTGTTAATATCAGTTATACATTTTGATTTCTCTAGAGCTTGTGTAGGAGAGAGGATTGAGGGTGAATTCAAAGCATAGGGAGGTAAGAGCAGAGGTACACTCACATCCTAAATGAGGCTAAATACCTCTTAGAGGATATCATTGCAAAAAGTCACATGAAAAATAGCTTATGACATTATGTATCTATGACTGCAATGTATTTCCAAAGACATCAATATGTAAAAGGCTTGAAAGGTCATAGGTGCCAACATATTTACATATGCATATGCGCTCTTGCACGCGTGTGTATATTGTACCACAAATGTGTGTACACACACACACACACGCTGTAATCCAGTCTCTCTCAAACATTACATGATACCACACATTTAAAATCCAATACTTCCAATACTGAAGGGCTACATTTTCATAGTCTCATACCTCATAAATTCAATATATAAAAACATGTGTTTCTTAAATAACATAGAATGTGAGTGCTTTCCTCTACATGGGAAATTCAAGGCATTGTTGTGTTTCAGGAGAAGGTTCCCATTTGATGAAGTAGTTGAAGGACTGAGGTCTCAAATGACACCTGATTCCACATTGGAGCCCCCTTAAAGAGACTCCACTGTTCAGACACAGTCACTTACCAGATCAGGACAAACTCTTTCAACCATGGCTTTTGTATCATCTGGTAATTCAGGTCATGCTGGACCCTAGCATACAAAAACTGGGTCACCCATCAGAACCCAGCCTCCCAAATCATGTGCCCTTTAATTAATTAAAATTATGAACAAAACTTAGAACAAAAACATGCAAGCAATTTAAGGGAGATAAGGAAACCTCAGAAGTAGACCAGAAAACAAGAGAAATATTTGGGCTGAATTGCATAGATATATGGAACACACCCAGAAGTAATGAGCTTAAACTCCAACAAGGGAGATGTAGATTAGATATTAGGAAAAACTTTCAAATTATGAAGCTGGTTAAGACTGGAATAGTTTATTGATTTGACACATGCCAAATCAACACTCAAGATCTCAGTATTGCGCTGTTAGACAGAAGGGCATGATACAAAATTATATACACACACAAACTACAAAAACACTCTATGGGTTCATACACAATTATATGCACATACACAAACATGCACCTCCATGGCTGTGTGTTAACACTAGGGGGTGTTTGAGGTAACTTGGTGCTCAGGGTTACTTGACGCCAAGGTGCCTTTAGGGTTACTTGGGGTCACTTAGGGTTAATGTGCCCCCAGATTACTCAGGGTCACCTGGTGCCAGGCTGGAAGCAAGGGAAAGATGAACATCTTGCTGGGGTCATTTGACCCCAGTATTCTTTCCTGCCATGGCAGGGGGTCAGACTAGATGATCTGCTCAGGTCCCTTCTGACACTAGAAACTATGAAACTATGAAAAAGCCCAGTGGCAAGGAGGAGGCAACCAGGAAACAGAGGTAAAAAGCTGGGAGATCAGGAGGCAGATAAGTGGTGACAAGGGGCAGACAGCTAGGAAACAGAGGCAGAAAGCTGGGAGATTGGGGCTGAAATGTGGGGCATAACGCTGAGAGATCAGGGCTGGGAATGAGGCAGAAGGAACCAAGAAACCCAACTGTTTTAAAACAACTGTTTTATTATTCAGGCAGCACACTATACAGCCCCATGAAATTACTGGTTTCCACACAGACACTCTCTTTGTCACACACACACACACACACACACACACAGGTAGCAGGAGAGGAAAGGCTTGTGGAGGGATTGGAATCAAGGTGTGTGGGGATAGAGTCCAGGTCCTTTGCTTGGGGAAGGAAGGTGGGTGATAGCTACCTGTCCTGGGCTGCGATTTGATCCTTGCTGGCCAGTCGAGGTTTTGTCCAGCAAGGTGTTGTCCTGAGGGTGTCACTGGCAGGGCCTCTGGGTAGTTAGGTGGTGTGGTATAGTACTGGTCCAGATGGAGACGGCATCCCAAAGAGATCACACTCTACCACCCCTTTTAGAGGGGTGAGCTACTGTGTTTCCTATGGGAAGGACATGTCCAGGTATACATGCAGATCCAGATGTCCTCATTGTCTGATGGGACACAATGGTGGGGTGGCTGGTTTCTGTAGGGTCTTTGTCTTCCAAATGCTGGGTCTTGTCTCTGTCCCTGGGTGAGGTCGGTGGTTCCTGGGTGAGTCAATGCAAGGCAATGGTCCATTTGTTGAATTGATCATTAAGTAGAGGCCTGCTACCATTGTACCTCAAGCACGCTCATTCATTCCCATTCATCCAGGCACTAATTTACATGACCCTGGTTAGACAAGAGTCACAGTTACAACATACATACAATAGGTTATATTTGGGCAGAGGACACAAGATGGAGGCTTGACATACAAAATGGAAACTTAACATTACTTGACATTACAGACACCAGCCTAAATCATATAATGCAATATAAAACAGTAAAAATCAATACAAACCTAATAGAACACTATTTACAATATAAAAGGGGCTTGTTACTATAAGGGAGTATAAAAGCTTATCTTAGTTTACCTGGTACTACTTGTAGGGATAGAGAGGGCAGAGAGAAAGTCAGAAATGTTTGGGGAAGGGAATGCATTTTTAAGTTTAAAAAAAAAAAAAAAAAAAAAACCACCTGGGGTGGGGCGGGGGGTGCTACAAGTTTATCAAGAGAAATTGTGGAGCCCCCATCCTCAGAAGTTTAAGAGCAGGCTAGACAAATATTTGTCTGGAATGGTTTAAAAAGGCATGGCTATGCCTTGAGCAGGGGGTTGTGCTAGAAGGCCCTTTGAAATACCTTCTAGCTCTGTTTTTCTATGTTATTAAAATCATAGAAAATCAGGGTTGGAAAGGACCTCAGGAGGTTATCTAGTCCAGCCTCCTGCTCAAAGCAGGACTAGCCCCAACTAGACCATCCCAGCTAAAGCTTTGTCTAGCCAGTTCTTGAAAACCTCTGTAGCAGGGCTAGGTGTGCCTGCCACTTTAAGGCTCCTGGAGCTGGCAACCTCCAGGTGCCGATGAGGGCAGCCATTTTGGGCTCAGATCTGCCTATATAAACGGGACAGTTTGGCTGCTGAGGCAGGCAACAACGTTGCCTGGCCTAAGGGCTACCGAGTTTCCTCTGGAGGTAAAGGAGGAGCTGTAGGGGATGGTAGGAGGCTGCTGGTCCTGGGTACAACTGGAAACTACACCCTGCCGGGAGTGGGTGGCCTGGTGGGCTCCCAGTGGCGCAGGAGCCCCCAGGAAATACCAGGCCAGTGATCATCCCAGTGAAAAGTGAGTCGGGGTGCCTTAACAGGTAGTTGTGGGGGTGCAAGCCCCGAGGAGGAGAGCTGGAGGCCAGGTGTGGCCAAGGCTACCTGAGCCCTGTGGGGGTTTGAGATCCTGAGGACAAGAGTTGGGGCCAGGCATGGCTATGGCCACTTGAGCCCACCTGTGGAGGGGAGCACAGAGACCCTGAGTAAAGCGGGTATTATGAGCAGTATGGAGCCCCCAGTGTGAGGGGGGCAGCGTATGGAGCCCTGTGAAGGGAAAGTGGGCTCAGCCAGAGAGAGAGCCGAGTCCTGACCCCAGTAAGTCCTCCAATGTGGGGAGGCAGAGTTTGGGTCAAATGTAACACCAGTAGTAGTACCATCACCTGCTGCCCAGGGGGGAGTAAGAATCCCCTGTGAGACTCTGAGGCACCAGTCATGGTGTGAGGTACCCCAGCTCCCCCTGTATGTAAAGGAGGACCCAGAGAGGGGGACCCTGGGAAAAGAGTACGAGTCGTACATCAAGGCCTGCCAGAGCTTCCCCTGACTGGCCCAGGCAGGGGCCAGGACCAGGAGGGTCAGAAGGACAAGGAAGCACACCGAGAGGAATGCCCAAGAGCCAGGAGCCTGAGGTCCTGACTGGCCTGGAGGTGGGCTGGGGCTAGTTTGAGTCGAAGGTCCTAGTGAGAGGACAACACCCAAAGGGGAACTGGTGGCAGGAAGATATGTGGCCCAGTATGACAGCGGCAGAGTCCGCCTGAAGGGAGGAGCTCAGTTGGGGGGTCCTACATTTTGGATTCTGGGCCCCATCGTGGGGGACTGGTGTGTATGAGAACATTGATGTCATCAGTGAGGCTTGGGCTGTGGTGTAGGGGAGGAATGGAGCTGCAGATAGTGCCCTCTAGCAGCGGGGCAGAAAATAGTTTCATAGTTTCTAGGGTCAGAAGGGACCTGAGTAGATCATCTAGTCTGACCCCCTGCCACGGCAGAAAAGAGTACTGGGGTCAAACAACTCCAGCAAGGTGTTCAGCTAACCTCCTCTTAAAAACTTCCCCAACTATCCTCCTTAGCTTGTTGAAGTTTGCCCTCCTGAAATCTAGGGCTGCTGCCTTACTGCAGGCCTTTGCCACCTTGTGCTGGATGGTGAATTCCAGCAGGTGATGATCACTGTCGCCCAGGTGGTCGAGCACCCGCAGCCCCCTCACCAGGTCATCACCCGTGGCCAGCACTAGGTCCAATGAGGTGTCTCCCCTGGTGGGGCTGTGCACCTCCTGGGTTAGATGGAGGTCCTGCACTCTGGCCAAGAACCTATGTGAGCGTTCAGACCTGGCTGACTGTTCTTCCCGGCAGATGTCTGGGAAGTTCAGGTCCCCCATGACTACCACATCCTTAGCCTTCACTACCTCTGTGAGCTGACCCAAGAATTCCTGGTCAAGCTCTTCTCCCTGGTTGGGAGGTCTGTAGTAGACCCCCACCTTTCAGTCTCTTTCCCCTCGACTGCCTTGTACTCTAACCCAAAGCACTTCAGAGTGCCCTCCCTCTGACTCCTTACTAATTAACAAGGATGTGTATTCCTCCTTAATATAGGGTGCCATGCCCCCACCTCTCCTTCCTGTCCTGTCCCTCCTGTACAGCCTATATCCCTTGACATTCACCACCCAGTCATGCATTGAGTCCCACCATGTTTCAGTGATCCCCACTATGTCTGGGCTGGCATCAGCCAGCAGGAGGGTGAGTTCCTCCTGCTCGTTTCCCATGCTACAAGCGTTTGTGTAGAGGCATTTGAGGCCTCCTGTGGAAGTGTGTACTGACCCCCTAATCCCAGCATTGCCTTTGCCCCTGTCGCTTACCTGTTTATTCATTTTGCTCGATAGTCTAGGCTGGGCTGTAGTTGTGGGTGTTGCTTGGTCAGGCAGTCTGATGTTTCCTCCACCCTCAACTTCCCCTTCCCCTGATGAGCCTAGTTTAAAGCCCACTGGAGGAGGTCTGCCAACCTAGAAGAGAACACACGCTTACCTTTAGGGGAGAGGTGGAGCCCATCCCATCCAAGCATGTCTCTTGTCGTGATGTACCGGTCATGGCTGAGAAAGCCAAAGCCCACCTCGAAGCACCATTCCCATACCCGCCAGTTGGTCTCCACAATGCACGTTTCATGCCATCTGCCACGTCCACTCACTGGCAGGGTAGAAGAGAAAGCCACCTGTGTGCAGCCTCCCACCTAATTACATCTATTAATTAATCAATTAAGACCAAGGCATGGCAAGTGAGAAGGCAGGTGGTTAGCTCAAGAACAGGTGGGCAGGCAATGCGGAGATCAGCCCCGGTAGGTCCCTCTGTTACAACCTCCAAGGATGGAGATGCCACCACCTCTCTGGGAAACCTATTCTAGTGTTTTACTACCCTCATAGTGAAAAATTAACACGAGACATGAATCCACAATCCCTGGCTTAGGAGGCCAGTGCCTTATCCATTAGGCAATGTATCATTTTGCACCAAAAGTAGCCCATGCCAACCACTGAACAGGAAGGGAGGTACACACCAATGTCTCTAGTGACTGGTTTTCCTTAATATGAACATTAAGCAGTGTGCTCTTTCCCCCCTCCCATCTCCCTTTCAAATGCTTCATAATTAGAAAGAGTAACATAATGAAGGAGTGGGGGAGTTCAGGGTACCAGACATCCACTTAATGGGGGTATATGAACCACAGCAATCACCGCTGCCTCAGCCACCTAGAACACAGGTCCTGGTAATTATACTGCTGATTAGAAATGATAGGATGGTATTCTGTATAATATCAGATCCCCACCTTTATCATCCTTGCAGGACAGTCATTCATGCACAGGGATGTACTCGCCACATATCTGAGGTAACTGAGTCTGGAATCATGAAAAATCTGGCGGGGGGGCGGTCTGATTCTGGGAAAATTGTTTCTTTATGCTATTTTGAAATAAGCAATTCCTTGGGTGTGATAATAAGCCAAGTGACATTTCAATATTTGTGTGCTGTCCCCTAATCAAAGCCGACATCCTGAAGAGTGACAACCATGTGCATTTTTAAGAGACTGAAAAAAAATCTCCTTTGTAATTTAAACACTTTGATATAATGAAACAAATTGCTTCCCACGTGCCAATATTTGAAATTCTCATAAGTATTTGCTGAGTTGCTGTCCACATGTTACTGTTTTAATCATCCATAGTAATGATTTCCATACACCCAAAGCACTTAGAAAAATACAGACAAGACCTAAAGAGAGACTGATACAGTTATGCAAGAAGCAGCTTGTGAGAGTAAGCCCTAAACAAGAAATATGAACCGGAAGAAACTGGGTGCTATTAAGGCGAAGAAATAACCTCCGGTGCAGTTTGTGCCAGAGTCAGCTCCTCCCAGGCACAGCATCTACACTTGCACCTGGGACTGCAGCATTCTGAGTCAGGATGGAGTAGCCCCAGGCTGGCAGTAGGCTCAGGGGTAAGGCCCAAGCAGCAGTCAGGCAGCAGAGGGACTGGCTGAGGTACAAAAGTGCAGAAGTACAGGGCTAGGAGATGTCTCTTGTACCTCAGTACTTCTGCACTCTAGTATCTCAGCGCAGGGAAAATAAGTCTGCGGGATATGAGAGCCCCTTTGCCCCACCTCAAATTCTTCCCCATGCAGACCCTTCTAACCTCTCTCTAAGTACATGGAAGTGTGGTACAAATTTAAAATAGGTGACCTTGAAATAAACATAACTGTAGTCATTTGAATATAGTGTCCATATACTTACCTCATCCAGAATTGATACATTTTATCTTCTTTTTGTTACCTTATTTCTATATATATTTGGTAAAAATATATGTCTCTCTACATATAAGGCTATAAGATATCGATATCTCTACACTCTACCTATTATATCACAAAACCTTTAAACCTTCCCATTACAGAAATCCGCTTCCAGGATCAGGTACTCAAACATATTAGTCCAAAGCCAAAAGGCACATGATTTACTACATAATTCATTAGGCTGGGCCTCAGCAGAGTCAAGAGCATTTACAGCTCAGCAGGTACATATACTCCAGATACCCTCCACACAAAGGGTCCTTGTGCCAATTAGCTCCTACTCATGACTGGAACTGGGTGTTTTGGTCATGAGTGTTAGGATCCTCCAAAAATTTCTATGCAGATGATGCACAGGGCAACTTGGTCCAGCTCCACCTTCTGAAGGGTAGAGCCACACTCATCATGTGACAGGTTGAGAGAAGTGCCAACAGAAGAATTCTGGTTGAACTGTTTGGGACTCCTTGTGGTGATGCTTGCCAGATATTTAAAGCTGTAAAAGAAACAGGAATCATTGGAAATGGGAAAGAAAGACCAGCTCAGCTGTGCAAGTAAAGAGGAAGTTGAAATGTATGCAGAGTACTGGCTCACCCTGACTTGAAGAAAAGTAAGTGCTGAAGGGGACTGCACTCAGTGGGCACTACTATATATCTTATTCAGATGGAACCACCTGATGTAGACACATCAACCTTGAGGAAACAGACTACCACCACATGTCCAACTTTCTTTTAAACCAACTTCCTAATCTTCCCAGAAGAGATGCTGCTTATCTAAAAGGACACTGGAAATGTCCTTCACTTATTTTGCACTAAATTGTTAAAATTTTGTTAAGAATTTTGGGTGCTCTGGGGAGTTGATCCAACTCCCAAGGAACAAACTTCTATACATTTCCACAGGAAAGATTATGCCTTTCTGTTCCATTCTGTTTACTTCATAACAATTCTGTAAGAGACATAAACAAAATAGCCTTTCCCAATGATAAAGGAAAGCCAGAGACCACCAAGCTTCTTTAAAAGCTAGTCACCATGAGCAAGAGAACAGATTTCTCTTTTCAACATGTCAACTTATTTTTAAATAATATCAGTCTATTTTGTGAATGTTTTAAGAAAGAAAATTCTTAACAAATTAATTCCGCCCCCAACCCTTTTTAGATGATTTTAGTATTAATCTCACCAATACACTAGTGGTTTAAACCAGGCTTGTCCAACATATGGCCTGCGGGCTGCCAAGCCATTTTATCTGGCCTGAGTTGCCTGCTCCATGGTGGCAGCGGCAAGACAGCGGCAAGGCGAGGTGGGCAGGGCTGGCCTGCGGGCCCCAGCCAGCAGTGAGGGCTGCTTACCCCTGTGGGGCCGGCTCATCAGTGAGCTGGGTCCTGCTGCTGCTGGAGACAGCGTGTGCAGCTTGTTCCTTGTCTCTGCACCTTGCCCCAGTGCGTGGCCAGCTCTGCCCGCACGTGTGGTGGATGGAGGCCCCAAGGAGGCCACTTCTCATGTGCTGCTGGGGATGGGAGGAGGCCAGCTGGGTCTGCACTAGCCAGCAGAAGTTGCGGCGGAGCCATGCGCCACTCAGGATGGGACGAGTGTGCACCACACAATCCTGAGCGGCACACGGCTCCGCTGCCACTTCTGCTGGCCAGTGCAGACCTGGCCAGCCTTCTCCCATCCCCAGCAGTATGCAGCTGAAACCAGCTTCTCATGTGCTGCTGGGGATGGAAGGAGCCTGGCCAGGTCTGCACCAGCCAGCAGACGTGGCAGCGGAGCCATGTGCCGCTCGGGACAGGCCAAGCCTGCACCAGTCAGTCCCAAGAGGCACACAGATAGAAGATAAATGCATAATATGTTAATTGCTTAAATGAGTTGAGCAGATGGCTGGAAGTATTATTGGATTCAGGACCTTGCTCAGACAGGAGTCTTACCCATACTGCTTGCACTACTTCCATTTTGGTGTCCTACTATTATAATTCCTTGAGAATTTCAGTTTGCAGGGGATGTGGGACAGACAAACAATCAGAACCAAAAAAGCCAACAACCCACTAGCCTATGTTTGTAATCTTTCCCTCATTTCCCCACTGATAGGGACTGAAAGGAGAGAGGAAATATGACTAGCTCCACAGGGATCCCTCTAACTGAGCAGTCCAGGTGGAAAGGCAGAATGAAAAATACATACGAAGATTTCTTAGTCAAGATGTGGTAAAACTACACTGAATTCTAGCACTGGGCTGCAAACCACTGTGAAACCACATCTCGACAATCCTTTCACTGAACAAGCAGGTCTAACCTACTTTTTATTATTAGCAAAAAGAAGCAGAGAACATTCAGCTTTTCTACAGATTTTAAAAGACCACAGCCAAGTTATAATATTAATGTTATTTTTTCATAGTTGAGGTGCAGATGTTTTTAATATCCGAGCATTAACACTCTGCCTTAATGATTATAAAGGCCTAGACTCTTGCATCATGTTAAAAGGTCGTAAATTTAGAGTAATAAATCTTATCTAAAAACATTTAATTCAAAATGTTTGGTATTACTTAGAAATAACTGCTAAATTCCACAGTACTCATGTACTTCCAGAACGTTTTGCCAACCTCAAATTCCTCCCTACTAAGAGGAAAGGATATTATAACTTTTTATACAAGGAAAATGCTCCACCATATGGCTGAAGGGAATATTCAAAACATACTCGATAACATAGTTTGATTGCCATAGTAGCCTCTCCTTTTCTGCCTAAGAAACTGTGGTCAAAATAAACTCCAACCACAGTGAGATACTCAGTAGGGAAAGCAAAGATGCAGACTTTTCCTTTTGCTGTTAACTTTCTCAGAATAGATTTGCAGGCTTCAGGTGCAGAAAAGCACCACCTGCTGCAACAACATTTCAGGAAAGAAAGACATAAGGAAAAGCAGAGGGAGGGGACAGGACACTGAAAAAAAGCCAACCTTATAATACAGAAAGGAAGAGCACACACCAACTGCAGAGACTTCCTCAGGCTGAGGAAGGGTTTTTAAACCTGAAAAACTGCTAAAACTTTTTTCCAGCTATTTAAGTTGGTCTAATAAAAGATATCATATTCACACAAAGAACCTTGTCTACCTGTATAAAGCACAGACCTACAACCAGCTTTCAATTAGTCTCTGCTTCTTATCAGGTTTCTTCTTGAAAGGACTTTCCAACACTTGTCTGGTGTTCATTCTTCCCAGTTACCTGGGCAGCCCTAAGCCACTTGACCCTTAAAAGGCAACAAACCCTTTTACAGGACAGATTTTTGGCTGGTGCAAATCAGCACAGCTCTATTAGCTAGTTATGCCAGTTTACACCACCTTAGAATCCAGCTCATTTACTTCTGCCTCACCCGTCCCCTGCCACCACCCTTATCAGATCACTAAATATTAATTGTTGTTAAAATGTTTAACTAAACTCTGCTTTCTGTGACAACTGATCTGAAAAGGTGGTTGTTGGTAAAATAACACTCTAAAGCATTCTGTAAAGTGTCTTGGGGCCTCTGAAAATGGAGTGGAATAGTTTAGTTGAAGACAGTTAACTGATAAAAAGAGAAAATATTTTGCCACCCATGATAATTTATCAGGGATCACCTTCCTTCTATGGAATTTAAGCCACCTCTGAACCACATTCTAGTGCAACTGTCTACATCTTTACCCGGTTTGTTTAGACTGAGAACCAAAATAATTAGAGTCTTATTAAGCCCTGTATGATTTTTTAAAATCTTTTATAACAAAACCCCCTACCACATTTATACTGACGCTCTGTATTTTTATATTTGACGTGACAGGAATGATTTTCTCATGAAAATAACACCCTAACAATGCCTAAGATACCAGCAGTACATCTTCTGAACATAAACAGTAGATTGATGGATGAAAGAATATTATTTAGTGATTCATTCTTCTGCATTTACAGGAAAGTTTATAGATTCTACCATAGCCATATTGGAAATTTATATTGACACTGAATGAACAGTGACCATGAAGACAGCAAACAGGCCATTTCCTTAGTGAATTATTCCTGAGGGTTTGCTGAACAGCTAAACATTTTACGTTATGAGTGGCTGCAAATAAAACTGCTTATTAGTTGGCAAGATTAATATTTTCTATAGATTGTTGATTAATTGTTTAAATAGCTTTATTTGGAATCTCTGTCCTCAAAATAGCATTATAATTTCCAGAGGAGGCATAATTTTTAACTCAACTGGACAAACCTCTTAAAGCTCTAGAGAGAATATTTCTGGTATGACATGAGTGTGAGGAACAAGTGAGCTCTAACTATATATAGAGGAAGCACAAGCTCCATAACATTATTCCTTCAGAAGTGGACTGAAGACCTGGATTAATGGAGAGCAACTTCCATAAAATCCATATACCACAGATAATGGGTCATAGAGAAACAGGACTGGAAGGGACCTCCAGAGGCCATCTAATCTAACCCTCTATGTGAGGCAGGATCATCCTGACCCCAGCCATAATCTAAACTCTGCATAAAGCTACCATCAACCCTGACACAACAAAGACCTAACACGCTAACCAGCCACTGGTAAAGCAGTGAAACCACAGTAATCAGTGTTTTGTTTCTATAAAATGTTGTCAGTATATGCTCGAGAGGTCCCAGGTAGAGAATCACACCTCCTGTTACAGAGGAAGGCAAAACCCCCACCCATCCATATCAATCTGACTACGGGGCAAAATTCCTTAGTGACCCAAATATGGTGATCAGTCTGACCCTGAGCAGGCAGGGCAAGACCCTCTGGCTTTGCTCCTAAGCAGGAAAAATCAGCACCACAATTGAAGTCCCTAGCTTTGTCTGTAGCCAATACCCAATGCCTCTGGGTAATTTAAAAAACCCCTGACATGTAACATAAAAGGGAGGGAAGCAACCAGTAAAACCCAGAAACATGGGAAATACCTACAGTAGAAAAAATAGGCATAGCTATGCCTAGATCATGCCTATCCAGCGGCTGTCCAACCTCATGTTGAACTCCTCCAGTGATGGAGCATCCACAACTTTCCTAGGCAGTCTATTCCACTGTCTCACAGTTCTAACAATGAAGAAACTTTTCCAGATAGCCAATCTAAATCTACTTTGGAACTACAAGCCATTGGTCTACATCCTTCTCTCTGCAGCAAGAGAGAAAAGGTGCTTTCCCTCTCAGGTACTTGAAGGCTACCATCACGTCCCCTCTTAGCTGCCTTTTCTGCAAGCTGAACGTGCTCCCTCAGGCTCTTCTTGTATGACTTGCCTTTCAAGCCCTTTATCTTTGTTGCCTGCCTCTGGACCCTCTATAACATCTCACAAACTAATTATTGTCCCCAAAACACTCAAGAAAAGTCATATGTAGGACTGGGGAAAGCAATACCAGACATGAGGCATGTCTATAGGTGTTAGTAAGTCAAAACAATAAACTCCAGTGCTTATTGCACCGGAGTTTATTGCTTCCCAGATGCTGCGTTTACACATACAACTGGGAGTGCAGCACATTGAGCTGGGTCAAAGCAGCCGTAGTTGGAAGAGGGCCTTGGGGAGTCAGCCTGCAAGCCCAGGGCTGCTTCTGCCTGGCTCAACTGCTGCAGAGTATGGGACACATAGGTCCTCCAGTGCAGGGCTAGCCAGCAGACTTTCCCTGCATTGACGCACTCTTGTGCCCCAGCCAGCCACTCCAGTGTCTACACATGCATGGCTATGGAGTTAATTAGTTTACTCTAGCCTAATAGCACTGCATGTGTAGATGTGAGACATTTACTGCTGAGCTAATTACTTGAGAGTGGGTTGGGCAATCTTAGCTTTGTCTCTCCTCTGTACTTATCTGTCATGACTTGGATTGAGAAGAAAAGAGAGGAGATCAGAGCTCTTTGATGTTCAAAGATAAATAAATGCCACCCAGGTGTTAAGTGTTCACAGTGTTAGTTTATTTTCCAAAATAAAAAGGGTACAATAACAGAAATCTCACTAATTAACTCATTTGTGAGGGACAACTGTACTGCAGATAAGGGATCTCTGCACTAGATACCTTATAGAAACTTTGTGAATAGTCTCTGCCACTAATTGCCTCATTAGCGGGATACCTGCTCCAGGTCTATCATACTTCGCAGGCGTCTTGTGCTGGAAGCGGCCCCCTGCTGCTCCCCCACAGTTTGCCTCACCATTTTCAGCGTCGACTGTCCCAGTGGGGTCAGGGTTTGGGGTTAACTCCTACCACACATACCGTATCTGAGGCACACTATCCCTCTCTAAGATCGCGGTAGATCTGCCTCCCAGTGCCTTAGTATCTTCCCACACTCAGCAGTGCAGCTGGGATCCTTGGAGAGGTAATCTCCCTTGGAGCTGACTTGCCGAGTCTCCTGAAGTTCCGCACTCCCAGAGTCTTTCTAGATCCCAGGTTGACTCCTTGTATTCTCCCTGGAATCTCAGTAATTCCTAGTCCATCTTCTAGTGCCCAAAGGCAATCAGTCAATGCCCCACCACTGGCTTTATGCTGATTTTGGTGGGCTAATCACCAAGCCTGTCTTGGGTGTGTAATTTCCTCCACCTAGCAGAGTTCATTGTTGGGTCAGTCCTGCCCAACCTTGCCTAAGTAACAGGGCTCCTGCCTGAGTCCCTGTTACAACTCAACTACAGAAAACATCTCGTGTGGATGTGTGTCTGTACTATATGACAGTAATTCCCTTTTTGTATAGTGAAGATTCCAGCTTCATTCCCCTATGCATGTTCCCCCTCCTTCCCTTCTCTTTTGTTTTCAGTGCCATGTGCTTGTCTTAATATTTATTTCATAGCACTAACAACTTATTCCATTGTAACAAGCTATATTTTTCTGCCATTTCCCATAGGAAAATGTGATGATGTTTCTCTCTCATTATATAAACTTGATCTATTTCAAAATACCATTCAAGTTTTTCTGGGCAAAGGCTTATGCATCTTTAGTTGGAAGTTTCTTCACTTTTCCAAAATCCTTGCTATGATTCTCAGAATATTGTAGCAAATCATGTATTTATAGGACGGACATCAAATTCCATTCTAAATGTTTGATTAATCTTCCATGTTTATGATGGCAGATCTCGAAAACTGAGGGAGAAGCAGAGGTGGTTTAAGAGAAAATAAGTGGATTAGCCAAGTTTAACCTATTATTCCTATCCTGCTTCCTGAAAAAGCCTAATCTATAGACAAGTTAGAAAGATTAATTTAAAACTAACTTTGGAAATAATGAATTTCTGCTCTTGAGCTTCTGCAAATGTGTAGCTAACAGGAAATTGTTTGCCTTTCTTCTTCTTTTTTGTTTTACACATCTTTCAGCTAAATCAGAGCTGCAAATGCACATCCAGCACACAGGGACACTATGTAGATATGTGCTATTCCCTAGGGAACTTCAGACTCACAAATCCAATAGGGGAAGAAAGCAGAATTAGAATTTCCCTTTCCGATATTTTTATTTAGCAACAGGAAAAAGGTATAAGCTCAAATTCTTCCTGAAGGACTTGAATCTCCTGAGACCCGATTATCAAACCATTTGCAGTATTTTTCCCCCTTGAAGGATGCCGTCTATAATTCCTTGCTCTCTGTGCAACATTAATGGATCACATGGAATGCGAATACTCTTTCAGTGCAATTGAAACCATGGTACATCCATTTCATGTCACATATGCAAATCAGAATATCAGAAAGTACAGTAATGGCAGAGTGTTTGTAAGTAGTGTAGTACCTTAGGTGTGGATAAGATCACAGCTCAAGGCCCCCTCTCCTAGGCAGCTGAATTCACTAATTATTATAAGTCTTGTGATAAGTACACCTGAAAAAAATTTGATTAAATTATTTTCACATATTGGAAAATGTTGACATTGTTTAATGAAGGCTTAATTTGCAAGGCAAGAATCTACCTTTTCTGGAAGCACTTTGTTTTGTAAACTTATTTACCTAGTGGGAATTTCAAATAAAAAAAAAGGTATCCTGAAGAGCAAATTAAAAAAGAGAATGAACCAAGCAAATATTTCTGTTGCAAGAGGGACTCAATATTGCATTTGGGGATAGACTTAGAGGAGTGTTTAACAGTTATGTCACACTTAACCACCTATTACAATGTGTATATGCAAAAAAGAGTCCTCAAGAACCCTGCTTAGCCAACACCAAAACCTAAAGGCATCTAAACTTCACAGATATCCAAAATGTCACCAATAAATTTCCTCAGGCACAGAGAGGCCTGCTACTGAGCATGCCCAGAACTGTCTAAATCCTGACAGAGCCAAGGAAACTTTCAGAGCAGTCAAGATTCATGGACTAGGTATTCCCCAGCCTCTGATAGACATTCTCAAGTAAACCTTCACAGAAACACAGGCCAGCTGGGTTGTGGTGCCTACATTTTATCCAGTGGTTATAGCATAAGCCAGAAGGTGGGATGCCTAATATAGATTCCCTTCTTTCCCTTGAAGGATCTGCTTCTCTGCATTTCCAGGTAAGTGCTGTACCAGGCTATATAGTTTATACTAGGGTGAAGATCTCACACTCCATCTATTTGAAACTGTTATGCTTTTCTATCAGGGGCAGGCAATAATTTCACCTGGAACAAGTTTTGGCAAGCTGTCAAGGGCTGCAAGGTTAGCCCCATCCCCTGATAGGTGCCCTGCTCCTTTGCCACCATCTTGGAATCAGAAGTTTTGCCCCCTAATCCCTGAACTTTGCCACTGGAAGTGCTCCCCTTTGCCTCCAGAAGTAGTTCTTTTAGCAAGGGAGTTTGCCACCTTGGAACCAGAAAAAAAAATGATATCCTAAAAATCAAACATTTACTACAACATACATGTAGCAGGGCACTACTTGTAGAGCTGGGGTACTTGTAGAGGCAGGATAAGTACCCAGATGTTGGTTGCTAGGGCAATCGGAGGAAACTAGTGACCCACACCTGCCAGCAGTCAGCCGACCAGAAGGGGCAGGGCCTGGCTCCCATTTAAACACCAAGGCTGAGGTCAGGTGGGCAGTTCCCTGCTGGCAGCCAAGGGGGAAGGAGCTCTGCCCGAGTGAGGAAAGAAAAGAGGCCTAAATGCATGAGCAGCTTGATACAGGTGAGGGATGGAGCACCCTTGGGGTGGCTCGAGTGATGTTTTAGCTGAGTGGCATGGCATTATGTTATAGCCTAGGGGCTGGTGTTTTGTTTGCTGTTTTACTGGTGGCTTGGGTGAGGCTACAAGGGGATGGAGGAGGCCTCATAGGGAGTCCACAGCAGTGTGGGGACCTGAGTGCCAGAGAAGTCGCTGCATTGGGGGTGCACGGACCCTGAATGCCAGAGAAGTCGCTGCATTGGGGGTGCACGGACCCTGAATGCCAGAGAAGTCGCTGCATTGGGGGTGCACGGACCCTGAATGCCAGAGAAGTCACTGCATTGGGGGTGCATGGACCCTGAGCCCCAGAGAGGGGGCAGTGCGAGACAGGGCTGTGGAGAGCCCAAGCACCAGAGAGTGTGCAAGACCAAAGAACATCCATTACATCAGTGAGGCTTGGGGCATGGTAAAGGGGTGTTTGGAGCCACACATTGCCCATAAGACTGGGGTGCACAGAAGCACCCATTACAGAAATGGGGCCAGAGTACAGGAGGAAAACCGTGTCCAGGGAGACTAAGAGGCAGCCTCCCTATTATATATACTTGACATCAAAGACATGGCTGGCAAGAATTGAGGGCTCTTTGTAGACTAACCAGACATGGTAAGGGGTATCAGGGGAGATCACAGCAACCCCTAGGACACCCTCCTGTTACAATACATTAATTTGATTTTTAAAAATTATTTTTGTCCTGATTTACATGTTTGCATAGTGTACATAGAAGTCTAAGCATAATAGCTTAAAAAGAAGTCTTATTTTTGTATATGGGGGGCATGGAAGGGTGTGGAGGGGTATGTGGATTGTGTGGGGATGGATAGGTGTGGGTGTGGGGGGTGCGAATGCATGTGGGACACCCCCTACATAGTGCCTGGCACAGCAGGAGCCAGCCAGAAAGTCTCAGCCATGCTGCCAGAAGCTCCGTGTTACTGGAACCAGCCCAATCCAACTGGCACTACACAGTTCCCAGCTGTACGGCTGGGACCACATGGCACAGCAGGAGCCAGCTGGGAGCCACAGGGGCTGGGCTGGGTTGGCTTGGGCTGGCTCCTGCTGCATCCTGTGGTCCTGGCCACGCAGCCGGGAACCTTGTGGTGCCAGCTGGGCCGGGCTGCCTCCAGCTAAGCTAGTGATCCTCTCACCTCCCCTCTCTACTTATCTGAGTTTCCACTCTCAGATGGAGGGAGTGTGAGGGAACAGCCCCATAGTTACCAGACCAGAAGCCTCTGCTAGGCAGGGCCTTGCTGATGCCATCACTGGGTCCTCCTACAGCTGGCTACTCCTGATGCTGGCACCTCATCAGCTTTTAAACAGGCAGTCACCAGCAGGCAATAATTTTCTAAAGTTTTACAAGGTCCCCTTGAGCAGGACAGAATGGCCTGGCAGGCTGGATGCAGTCCATGGGCTGTATTGTGCCTGCCCCTGTTTTATGATGCAAGTTTTCATGGACAAAAACAAGAATATAACTATGGCCCAGTGGTTAAGTTCCAGTTTCAGTGAATATTCAAGTAAATGTGCCCTAACAGTTAGACTCTAGAGTTACATTCCTTCATATTCTTTCTAGTGTGATGGGTATTGAATTCCAAGCAAAAATGAAATGGTTTCAACAGAAGGAATTAAGGAAGTTCCAGATCATAACTTATTTCCCCATGGCTAGAACAGATGATCTGTAAAGTAGAAAATCCAGGTTCATTATGCTACCCAACACCTGATTGGACTGAGCTGGGTTCAATTCCATCACCAGCCAAGGGGATAAAATGAGGATGCCATCTTCTTCTTTCTCCAGCTGCATTTTTGAAGGAAAGAAGTGGCTTAAGCACCTACATTCAGGGGACAACCGGGAGGGTTCATGGCTTTGAATCCTGAGTGGAGGGATCTAGGTGTGTGTTCCTATGAGTGATGGGGCTAAGTCACATTCTTGTCCCAAGCATTTTCCATTGACTAGCTTGAAGAGGTCCCTACCTGAAGTTCTGGCTTTTAAATATCACATTCTTATGTACCCTGTTCTCCCCAGTGCAATATGCATGATGAATGCAGAACTGAGGAGTCCCATAGGCAGCAGGAAACCTAAAAGTTAGGCATTGAAACACTGGATGCTGCAGCACCCAAGTCTTTTTGTGGATCTCACCTTTAAAGTATACAAATGACTTTCACTTATCAGCCAAAACTGATCATCTGAGTACTAGTAACTGCAATTCTCTGATCACACTGTTTGCTGGAGAATCACACCAGAGAACTTTAAAGAAAAAAAAAATCAAAATAAGAATAAACAAGAAACAGAAGTCCCTTTTTTCTGGGGTACCTTCATCTGCAATGCAGTTTTTCTAAGATAGAAACAAGAACAACAGTGCCCTCCAACTGCGGAAGTGCACTGAAGCAGCTGAACACAAGAAGAGTTTACTCCATTTATCCTTCTGAATGACAATAAGACATATTGAATGGGATTGCATAAAACAGAGCTCTATGATATTATATTCTAATTCCCAGTCTGCTTTGAACCTATTAAAGAAAAAAAAAATTTTCATTCCCATCTCAGCTCACTTCTACAGAGACTCACTTTCATGGAAGTTTTTCCTTTTGAAAATAATTTCTCCATTTGCAGACACAGATACTTTGATGGGGAACATGGGATTTTTCTTTGAGCGAAGTGAAATTTACTGTTTCTCTATTGTCACTCAGAATAAATCTTTTTTGACTAAAAAGGTCAAACTTTACAGCTTTCTTGTGAAACCAGGATCATTTCTAAAAAGTTCAGATTGTGGGAATTTCAACTGGAGGTTTTCCTGGGTTACTGTAATTTTTTTTCTGCACCTCTTATTTAAATCCCTGAACATCTGCAGTGTATTCTTGAACTGCACACTGCATTGTGTAGACACATAATAGAGCGAATCTGCTGAAGAGATAACACATGTGGCTCATAAAGGATGCAACTCCAATTATGGTGTGTGGATAGCATTGTGTTACAAATGCAGACAGACAGCTAAAGCTAATCCACCCATTATATTTTTAGTTCACTTCCCCAAATCTGCATATTTTTAGCTTTCCGCTCAAAGTACAATAACATCTCTTCCTTGGCCTTCCACACCACCCCCAACTCCAAACACACACACACTTCCCCAGAAAAGAAATTTATTTCCTTAGAAATATTGGTGGTTTTTTGGAAGGGTACTGAATATCCTGGAAAATAACTTTCTTCTGTTTGGCTAAAGAGATTCAGGACAGTTCCAAGGCATTCGCTAAAGTTTGTTAGTGCTAACTACATCTTTAACAATGTTACAATCTGATCTGTATTAGATTTGAGAGAGGAAAAAGCAGTTTAGATTTGGCTTAAAAAGCAGAATTTCACCATAATAATGTAAGGCTTATTCTTGCTCCCATGTAAACAGCAACAGCAAGCATTTTCGTATTCCAAAAATAATGTTTTCATTGGCTAGAGTCTGAATGCTTCTAGAACTAAGTCCTTGAACAATCCAGCTTAAGGATGAATGCTCATTACCTCCGACATATATTGAAATGCATTCCCTGGTGTCATGTGCCGAATTCCAGAAAGACCATTATAAAGTCACAAGGTACATGTACTTGTGTATTACTGTTCAGACCCCCAAGGAAGTATTCTGACACATTCATGTCTGCACAAAAATATCTTCAGAAGGTCACATTTTGCTCCTTCCTACTCATCATAAACTTACTAAATAGGCTGAAATGCAGATATATTTTTCCCAGGCAAAACAGAGACAACTTGGTCCTAAGCAAGTTTATAATAAGAGCTGGTTGACTATGTTGCACTTTCCTGCAGCCACTTGGGCTTCCTAACGTTGTCCACCTCTGCCTGGCTTCTCAGACAGCTAGTAATAAAGACCTGAATTTAACTCTAACCCGTATGTGGAATGCCTATGAATGCCAGACACATTGAACAACACATATGAATGAGAGTGGATCTCCTCAAATAAAAACCACTTGAATTATTTCTGTTTAAAATCCCAAATATTTCTGAAAGTGTATCTAAAACATGTTCAGCAAATGAGTACACTTCACTTGTCATACCTGCTTCAGCAGAGAAAAGCTCCGAGAATGAAGCAGCACTCCTAAGTCTCTCCATGCATATCCCACTTAGCAACTTCTGGGTTAATAACTCAGGTAAGCATCCCTCCTGAACCTTGGATACACAGGCCAAGGGAGAACAAATACTCCTGGGACAGTGTTCCCTTTCCTTCCCTGGTCTCTACAAGGAGGAGCAAAATATTTTCCCTTGTCCAAGATGTACACAAGGAAGAAAAAGAAAATCTGCTCACTTCTGAAAATAAAGAAATACCAACTCCCTTCCTTACTACTAAGACAACCAAAGCCTTCAGGTATGAAAACAAAAACACACTACATGCCCCACTGCTTCCTTTTTGTGTTAAAGGATACAAGATGGGATGTAAAAACAAACAAACAAACACTCACCCAGGAGCTGCAAGATGAGGCTTAGTGATCTGGCTTACACCAGAAGGCTACTTCTGTTCTGCAGTGCATCATTACCCACAAAGCAAATCCGAAGGAGATCATCTCAACTATAGAGGAACCCAAGACAATAGGAACAAAATTGGTCCTGTAAGTTCTTTCTGCAGGATGAATGATCTGACTCGATGCCAGACATCCACAGCTTGTGAAGCAGCAGTACAGAGGCTTTCCTGAAAAGAGGCAAGTCTCATTCAAAGAGGGGTTAGGAAGACTGGACACGTTAAGGCAAGTCAGGAAACCAGCTCTATGTGAGATTTTCCTTAGGATATTTGAAAGTTCAGGAACAAGGAGACTTAGGCTCTCTTTTAGAAAGGCCTGCAGTGGTCTAAAACATGGGTCAGTAACCTACAGTCCATGGGCTGCTTATGACCCATGAATAGGTTATCTGGTTTGCCAAGCAAGCCAGAAAAATACAGTTTTGTCACCAGACCTTTTGTGTCCTACTGCTAGCAAATTTCTCACTAGAATGTGCCATCTAGTGGTGGATCTACAGTAGCCATCTCTGTCCTGCCTTAGAACTGAGCTGTTTTAATTCATCCCACTGTTAGTGAAAGGGTGCTGACCCTAGGCATAGAAACAAAAGAAGTGGTTTTTTTATGCTCAGCTCTTTCACAGATTCTTTGGGTTATTATTTAAAATACAGTACATTTTTCTCCCTAATCCCTTTCAAGGTGCAAGTTTCTTTTGGGCCCCAGTAAAGCAAGTAAGGCTGTGCGAGGCTTCAAACCGTGCTTTGGATCTGGAGAAGCTTTGGACACTGCAGCATCCAAAGCAGCGTGTCTGGATTGAAGCGCTGGTTTCATAAGCTTTCCAAAGTGATTTGGAGCTTCTGAACCTCTTCGGAAGAGCTTCAGAGCCACTTTGGAGATCTGGCCATAGGGTATAATGGGGAATCAATGAAATATCCATAACTTTGGGGATTTTTTGTCTGATTTGGATTAAACTTGCTGGGTGGTAGCATCTGCTGAGAGCATGAAGCCTGCCAAGTTTCAAAAAGATCAGTGCAGTGGTTTGGGGGGGGAATGTCACCCCAAATTCTTGAAAGCAAAACTCATGTCACATGTATGTGTTATATCAAAGGGAGGGTGAAAACTGCAGAGATAGTGGCCCTTGTTGAGGCCACAAATCCTGCCAAGTTTCAAGAAGTTCAGTGCAGGGGTTTCAGAGGGAACTGCACCTCAAGCTGCTGACAGGCAATACTCATGACGTAGATGACCCTGTGTGTGTTAAGATGCAGCAGACTGAAAACTGCAGGTGTGGTGGCCCCTGCTGAGACCATGAACCCTGCCAGCTGTTAAGGAGATTGGTGCAGAGGGGTTCTGGGGCTCTACACCCCTAGCAGCTGACAGACAAAACTTGTGACATGGACACAATCAGTTGCACAAGGGCCCATCTTCAGGCAGTTGATTGTCTGTATTGATTATTTCCTCTCCTTAGTCTGTGGTTTTGTAGATGTTAATCCTTGCTTGTTAACTCATTATGTGATAGCTAGGCAATGTGTATTGAGCTGGTCCCTCAGTGAATCATGATTAACTGGTAACACAGTAGCTTAGCAGCCAGGCCTGCAGTAGTTTTCCCCCCCCCTCCCATGCCCCAAGACAGACACAGTTGCACAGGCACCCATGTCATGAGTTTTGCCTGTCAGTAGCTAGAGGTGCAGAGCCCCAGAACCCAGAAGCCCTGCACCTATCTCCTTGAAAGCTGGCAGGCTTTGTGGCTGCAGCAGGGGCTACCATTCCTGCAGCCTTCACCCTGCTGTGCCTTAACACACACACACACACACACACACACGTCACGAGTTTTGCTTGTCCACAGCTTGAGGTGCAGTTCCCCCCAAACCCCTGCACCTCTCTCCTGGAAACTTGCCAGACACCTCCAAAGCCAGACAGAACTCTGGACCGTCAGCTCTGGGAGTCCCTCAAGGTGGGCCCCTGGCCCTTTTGACTGTTTTGGTCCTGGCCCCAGCATTGACCAGTCAAGGGTATTCTCTATCAGTCTTCTGCCACTAGTCCCCTCACTCTTGCCCCTGGGTCTGCCTTCTGGCCCTACTAGGGGTTAACCCACCCTGTTGTGGAAGCTGAGGTAACTCACACCATGACTGGTGTTCCAGGGTCTCACAGGGACTCTCACTCCCCCCCCACCCCAGGAGAAGCATGTCATTGTGCTCACTATAGATCTTGCTTTTGACCCACACTCGGCCTCCCAGTGGTGGAGGATTTACTGGGCTCAGGACTTGCCCCTCTCTCTCAGGCTGAGCCCCCTTTATATGGCCTCTGGCCTAAATTACAGCCTGAGGTGTCTAGAAACATACCTTGGCCTACTCCCCTTCATTCAGGGCTCCACACCACCCCCTTCACTCAGGGCTCCTCCTCTGCCTCCCTCATTTAGGGCTCCACATCAACCCCTCACTTGGGGCCATGGGGCTTCCCTTCCCAGTGGGCTCAGGTGCCCATAGCCATGCCTTCCCCCCGCAACTACCTTTCCTCAGGGTCTTGCACCCCCACAAGGCTCAGGTGGCTGCAGCCATGTCTGGCCCTCAATCTCCCTCCTCTGGGGTGCAAGACCCCAAGGAGTCAGGTGGCTGCAGCCATTCCTGGCCCCCACTACCTCTGATTTTATACAAACCCACCTGAAGTTAAGGGCTAGGGTTAAAGTGCCCCTTCTCACCTTTCACTGGGGTGATCACTGGCCTGGCATTTCCTGGGGGCATCCACACCACTGAGAGCCCCACCAGGCCACCCAACAGTTTTAGTTCATGCCCAGGACCAGGAGGCTCCTAGCCATCCTCTACAGCCCCTCCCTTACCTTCAGAATGTTCCATGAAGTCTTCCAGCCAGTTGACATTGCTGCCTGACCTGCCAGTAGCAAAAATGCTCTGCTTATATAGACAGCCCTGAATCTAAAATGGCTGCCACAATCAGGCACCTGCTGGCTGCTTGGCTTAGATCTTAAAGCGGCAGGCACCAACAGTGCCCTGCCACAGATCCCTGGTATCCGAAGCAGCCAGATCCAAAGCTGGATTGAATAGCTGCCTACTCGCACAGGCCTAACAGTGAGTCAGAAGCTCTAGCCTGGGGCATAATTAGGCATCACACCGAGGGTTTGGTTACAAACCTGTTTCTCTGTTCTGGATCCTTTCCAGTCTGTTCATATTCTTCTTGAAGTGTGGGACCCAAAACTGGACATAGTACTTGAGGTGAGGCCACACCAGTCCTCAATGCAGTGGAAGAATCACTTTCCTTGATTTGTCACTGACACTTCTGTTAATATACCCCAGTATACTGTTAGCCTTTTTTGCAACACAAATACTCTGTTGGCTCATATTCAGCTTATGGTCTACTGTAACCCCCAGGTCCTTTTCCACAGGACTGCAGCTTAGCTACTCATTCTCTAATCTGTATTTGCATATGCAATTATTCTGTCCCAAGAGCAGGACTTCACACTTGTCTTTTATAGATATAGACATTAGAGCTAGAAGGGACCTTGGAAGATCGAGCCCAGCCCCCTGCCTGAAGGGCAGGAAGTCAGCTGGGGTCATAGGATCCCAGCAAGATAAACATCCAATTTACTCTTGAAGGCGTTCAATGTAGGCGCTTGAACCACCTCCAATGGCAGGCTGCTCCAGACCCTGGGGGCTTGGACAGTAAAGAAATTCTTCCTTATGTCCAGCCTGAAATGGTCTTACAGTAGTTTATAACCATTCGACCTCATCATCCCTTGGGGTGCTCTGGTGAACAAACATTCCCCCCCAGATACTGGTGGTCACCCCGATAAACTTATAGGTGGCCATCAGATCGCCCCGAGCCTGCGTTTTTCCAGGCTAAAGAGCCCCATGGCTCTCAGCCTGTCATTGTAAGGTGTTTTCCTGACCTCTGATCATGCACGTGGCTCTTCTCTGTACTCTCTTAAGCTTCTCTACATCCTTTTTGAGTTGTGGAGCCCAAAACTGGACGCAGTACTCCAGATGCGTCCTCACCAAGGCCAAGTACAAGGGGAGAATGACATCCCGGGATTTGCTTGAGAAGCATCTATGGATGCAAGCCAGCATTTTGCTCACTTTACTAGCTGCAGCATCACATTGAAGTCTCATGTTCATCTTGTGGTCAATGATGACCCCCAAGTCTTTCTTTCATAGTGCTAGCCAGTGTAGCACTGCTGATCCTATAAGGGTGCTGCCGGCTTTGCCTCAAAAAGGTGGAGAACCTTGCATTTATCGGTGTTAAACACCATCAGGTTCTCATCCACCCATTTGCTGAGCCTGTCCAGGTCAGCCTGGATCACCCGCCTGCCTTCAGGTGTGGATGCTTTGCTTTGTTGAATTTCATCTGGTTGATTGCACACCATTTTTCCAAAGTATCCAGGTCATTCTGGATCCTACCCCTACCCTTCACAGTGTTTGTGACTCCACCTAATTTAGTGTCATCCACAAAATTGTGAAACATGAAGCTTTGCACCAGATAGGAAAGAAGACAAAGGGTAAAATCATAGCCCTACTGAAGGTAATGGGAGCAATATTTTTGGTTTACAGGGACCAGAATTTCACACATAAAGATGTATCCCTTCAGCAGCTACAAAAAGAGGTTGTTTTCTAGATTGTGCTTCCAGAAAAGATGCAGGAACTGCATGTGGTGGGCCAATAGGGGGTGCTTTCCTGTGCTGAGTCACCCACCTCACTGTGCCCAACCACCTTCGAGGCTCTGAGTGCCTCACTGGGGGCACTTCACATCTGGTTGAGCCCTTTCCTGGAGCACACCCACTAGCCTGGGGTAAAAACTGCCACCACCCAGGGCTGGGCTTTATTCTGGCTCAGTGCACCCTGGGAAACACTGGCCTAATAGCCCTCAAGGGTACTTGACTCACTTCAAGCACTTGGGGGTGCTTCTCTCAGTCGGAAGCACAAGTAGTGGTCTCCTAGACCCATACCCAATAAGTCTCCCATGCTAGGTACAAAAGAGAACTTTATTGCTTACAAGGGGTAGGGTTGCAATAGGGTACAGGGTAGAGCAATATCAGAGAAATCCCATAGAGCAAACTGGTATGGCTGGGTAGCTTTTGATCACACATCTGAGTTACTGCAAGCTATATATCTAGTTAGATCTCAGGTAGCTTACTCACAAGTATCATCCAGAGGCAGGTGGAGATTCCCTCTGGAGGCAGGACAGTTCCTCGATCATGAGTTTTGAGAGAGAGAGCAAGTTTCAGATAGTCCAGCTTCCGCTTCCGCTCCCCCTCCCCCCATGGCTGCTGCCCCCTCCTCCTGGGCAGTCCTTAACTTATGACCTCATTTACCTGGTCCAATGGCAGCCAACACCTGTTGGCTATCAGCCAACCAATTTGAAATGCATCACTAGTTGCTCAGCCGAATGACAGTTCCTAGCTCCCCAGGGAGTCCAAGCATGTGATGCCAGTCACATAGGCAGAGGGAGCAGGTTTCCCCCCTCCCTCAGGAATGTATCCAGCTCAGGTTACCTAACGAGATAGGGTAAGGTGTGTACCCTCTGCAGGGCCCAGCTTAACCAAATTGTCACAGAGCAGAGTTTTTGGGGAGAAACAGAGTTGGCCTTCAGCAGGTGCTAGCTTGGATTTCAGTGATCAATAGTGGTCATCCTTCTCATTAGGGCTGTGCAAAGCTTTGGGTGCTGATTTGATTCGGAGGAGATTCAGCCCAATTTGGTGGCCAAATCTTGAAGTCTGAATCAAATCAGGGGACCAATTTAAAGGTCTAAATTGATTCAAAGCTCCCTGAATCTTTGGAAAAGAGCTGCAGCTGGACTCCATGCTGGTAAGTACTAAGGGCAGGGGAGAGGAGCTGGGGGAGGGGACCATGGGGGGGGGGGATCCCTGTTGGACCCCCTGACCCCTCCTGACCCCCCCAATGGCTGCCCCCACCCACCCCAGCTCAGTACTTTAAAAAAAAGGCACAGTGCTCACTGGGTGCTGCCAGGGAGGGGGCAATCCCCACTGCCCCACACTGTATGGAGGGCTCTGCCACAAGCCTCCCAACCCCCCCTGCTCTCTTGGCCCCCACCATGGGTTCCTCACCCAGGCAAGCTCCAGCCCTTGAAGAAAAAAAAACTGAGGGAAGCACCAGGACTCACCTCTCCTGCAGCAGCCCTGGGGCTTTGGGGGCTCATGAAGAGTCCCCCCCAGGTGGAGCAGGGTAGTAGGAGGCAGCAGGGATTTTCCCCCACTGGCAGGAACGGTGAATCTGGGTGGGGGTTATTTTGTTTTTTCTTAAAGGGCCAGAGCTGGCCCAGGTGGGGCACCTATGGGGGGGCTGGGGGAGTGAGGGTGGGGTCAGGGGGGTTCATGCAGAGCCCCCCACACAACATGGGGCAGTGGGAGGCAGCACTGAGTCAGAGCATTTTTTTTAACAAGTGGCAGGAGCTGGGACAAGTAGGGCAGCCTTTGTCAGGCTGGGAGAGTAGGCAGGGGATGGATGTGACCTGGCCGATTTGGCGATTCGGCAGCAGCCGGATCTCCAAATCAGATATGGCCAAATTGAATCACTGTCCCCAGAGTCGGCCAAATCTGAATCCAAAGCAAATGCTAGCTGCTTGACACAGGTCTACTTCTCATGCTCTGTATTTAGTATGTCTATTAATAACAGATAATCTTCTCATTTAAGAGGTTGGTACCTATTGTGCTACTATTTAATGGCACTATATAGTATTCTTGTCAAATATTAAGGGCTTAATATTGAGGTGATAAGCACCCTCAAGTTCACTGACCTTACAGAAAACAGAATACTAAGATCTTCTCAAGACTAGGTTCTATCTAACCTTTTGGGTGTGCACAATAGCCATTGAAATCAAAGGTGCTGAACATTAGTATCAAATAACTGATTTTGACCCTGTATTCAAACAAATGTATTCAACTGTGCTAGTTCTTTGGACTACAGAAGTGTTTGTAAGTCTCTTGCGTATGTATGCAACATTATATTATGAATCTATCCCATTTATATGCCACCCAAAATGAAAAGTTTTCCATGTCCAAAATTTATTGATAAGGACACTTACTATCCCATTGAACCCAACTCATGACTTAAATTGTTCTGTATGCAAAAGTTATTTCTATGAAAAGTAATTCCCCTGATTGCTAAGGTTCTTTGGTTGCAGATTTATGAAATTATGCTTATTACTTATATTTTTCTTTTAAAGCAGCTTTAAAACTTTCTGCCTTTGAGAAGGGATAAGAATAACATGGCTACTGTTCATTTCCATGTGCAAGAAAAAGTCAAAGCTATGAATGTGTCCCTGTCAAAAACACTAAACTTATAATACATTGTTAGCTCTTACAGAAACTGCTAATTATTCTGAATGAACCAAGCTGCTCACTTTGTTCAATAAAAACAGTTTTGATTTGTATAATAGCAAGCTCTCCATGTTTACATTCTCATCCCTATTATTGGCAGCAATTCTCTTTCCAATCCAAACAACTGACTCCTTTCAGATATATTAGAACAATAAGGGGAACAGGGAAGTTTCACTATTTTAGCATTAGGAACACTCATTTAGAAGTTGCAAGTTTTAATGTGTTTTACTACTTAGTATGTTAGTTAGCTTTTATCTATTTTGGAAGAGTCTGCCATGTATTTCCACACATTAAATAAAAATGAAATGATTAAATATATTATATATAATAACTAACATAAGAATTTGATCTTTTCCAGAATGCATTCAGGAACTGCCATAGCATAAAGATAATACACAGTTGACTGCTTCCAAATAGAAAAAAAAATTCCAGAAATAAAGAACTTCTGTTTTAAATTAAAACAAGGACTAGGCTTCCAAGGGCATGTGATCATTCATTTATAAAGGCCCTGACTTGCTTATCAGGTGACATTAATGGAATCACTGACCTGTACCAAAAGTTGTGGAAAGAACACACTTGTGTTCTTTTGGAATTAATAGATTAGTACCATATCTTAGACAGAGAGACTACAATAACTTACTTTAATCTACTAAATATCTATATACAGCATGATAAAATAAAGTGTTTGATAGTACTCCCAGAAATCTTTGACTGCAAATGATGTTCTAGTTACTGCACTTTGTGAATTTAAGCACTCTAAACAAGCAATATACCATTAATAAAATTAAAAATAATTTCTATTTGAAAGCTAACTCTACATCTAAGTTTGAGCCCTCTCTTCTAAACTCTGGAACTTGGAATGACTCCGTTTGGTTGAGAAGTTCATTTGATTTTTAAATCTTCCATCAGCCAGATTGATTTTATCTTGTCACCACATTACAGGTCCTCTATTGGAACATGCAAACCTAAAATGGAAATAAAACTCTCTAGTTTGTACAGTCTAAACTAGAATCTGTTATTGCAATCTATATCAGAGTCTATAGAAAATTTTCTTTAAAACTGTTTCAAAGAAAAATGATTAATTGAAAAATGTTTTCCCCCAGACAATCTCTGATTTGACAACCTTTCAGCGAGTGAAAAGCAGGTTCCCACAGACCCTGTTTGGTATCCTGGCAGGCTGCTAGGAATACCAGCACTCTCAAGATCAATGGTTCTGAGGCAACAAACAATGTCAGAGCTTCCCAGTTTGTGACCAGGAGAAACGGGGAGTCTGGGAAGTCCTGGCTCTCACCAAACTTTTTCTCAAGTTCTCTACTACAGATCTGGATCTTGGGACTTTAGAACAGCCCTGCTATGGAGACTGTCCACACCTAGGGAGCTCCAGGTTTCTGAAATCTGGAACTGTCTGGCTCCCACCTGAGAATCTAGCAGCCCTGGGATATCCAGCCCAAGGCAATCCCCAGGCTGAGGCTGCTCCAAAGTCAGATGCTGAAAGCACCTGGAGCTCTTGGACAATAGGTTTATCTAAATATGACCTGGAATGTGGAACTGCAGTAACATGCACAGAATTGAAGAGTAATGCTTGTCTATCTCTAGTAACCCAAACCACAGATTCACTCAGTAGCCCTGAAAATGACCATGGGAAAAATATGCATCCTTTTCTTACCTCATCCTAGCTATGCCTATTTGAGATGTGCAAAATTTCAATGGGTGTTTCATTTCAATGCTGTTTTGACTTGTTTCAAGCTCAAAACAGTGAAACTGAAATGAAATGAAAGGCTTCAAAACAGCTTTGAAATGAAACGAGGGCACTCAAAACATTTTGAAACATTTCGAGTTTCAAAGCTGGGCTCGCTTGCAGCTAAACAGAAACTAAGGAGAGGGAGGGGGAAGGGTGGGGAAGGACTGCTCTGATATTGACATGTGTAGCTGACCAGCAACTGTCATCCTTCCCTGAGGTCTCTTCCAATCCCAGTGCTCTGGAGGAGGGATGGAAAAACAGCATAAAAAGCATTGTTTGAACTGAGATTTCTCTGTGCCTTGGGGACAGCTTACTAAGCTGTGTCTTCCAGCAGCTCAGCAGCATCAGAGAGAGGCTATTACTTCCTATTTATGAGCCTGTTACTAGCAAGTAGGATCCAATGCCTCTTGCTTTCCTAATACCCTTTTATTATTCCTTTCAATTTATTCCTCCCCCAAAAACCTCTTTTTGTTTTTGTTAGTCTATTTTGATTCTTTTCCCACAGAAAATAAATCTGTGCTTTCTCTCACATTCCATTCATCATGTGGGGAAGCACAGCATATATTACATATTATAGTATATTTATATATTTTATTTATTACATAAATATGTTGTACATTATATAAATATATATATACAATTACCTACATACATTACATAAATAAATATTACATTACAGAAGAACATACAGATTTTCCAGCACACCAAACACGCTATGAAGCATGCTAGAAAGGCAGCTGGCAAGCCTTAAGGGAGGGGTTGAAGAGGGGGTGGAGGGAGAGCTGTAAGTTCCCCTTCCCCTGCCAAACTGAGACCCAGGCTCTTTCCTACAACTAGCAGGCATGAGGTTTCTACTGGCAGCAAGGAGAGCGAAGCAGTGCCACTGCCTGAGTCTGCATTCCCTCCAAAAGCACCAGCCATAATGGCCCCCACGACCATCATCATGACAACAAGCAGTACCAGCATGACAGTCTCCTCCACCCCCATTTCACTTCCCATCCTGAGCCTTCCAATGCCAGAGGAAGAGCTGGAGCTGGAGCTGGAGCTGGAACTAGATCTGAGTGCCATAACGAGGAAAATTATGGGGAAGGAGGGGGAATCATCTGAGTTTGTGCTCCACACCCCTCAAGTTTCCCCTAGAGCCAGGTCTCCTTCCCTAGAAGACAATTTGGAGGAAGTGTAGGTAGAGGTTATGGAAACAAGTGCCTCAGCTGAGTCCACTCCTCCTGTTGCTATGCCTCTGCCTGCTGAGGAGGGGGGAAAGGCAGCATCTGCACATGCACCCACACCCCAAAATTGAGGGGGTAGTGTGGTTTGGGATCATTTTGAGCAAGCAGATGATCCCCCATATGCTATCTGCCTACACTGCTGAGCCAAAACCAGCCAGGGTAAGGGCTCAAAACACATGAGCACCACAGGGATGCCGATGCATCTCTACAGGCCCTTGCTCCTCCTCAGCATAGCACCAGTGGGAGTGCACCCAAAAAGAAGTCCACCTTTCACTCCAAAGCCCCCATCTCCCCAAAGCCGGCCACTCTGGAACAGTGAGGGAAAGGTGGACAGAAAAGGGGGTGCATTGCAAAGGTGAGTGAGAGCACCCAGAGGATTGGGGATATGCTTGCTGTGGATGGCCACCCCTTCTCTTTAGTTGAGTGGCCAGGATTCAAGTGGCTCATGGCACTCATGGCCCCATCATACCAAAAGCCTGCATGTACCACCACAGGATGGTGGTGTCCTCCCTGTATGAGGCATGCAGGGAGTACTTGAGGGAGGAGATGTGCAAGGCGGACTTCACCTCGGACATCGGGAGCAGCCAGGGTGATGATCATGCATACATCTCCCTCATGGGGCAATGGTGCAACCAATAAGGCTGTATGTGGGCTCTCTTTCAAGTTGAGGTGATGGATGAGTCCCACACAGCAGCAGAGATCATGGGGGCCATGAACCGCTTCATGCAGGGGTAGCATATTGGGCAGGATGTGGAGACTCTGTGGAAATCCACATACTTCATGCTCGAGAGACTGGTGGAGCAACAGAAGGCCATCTATGAGATGGCCTTGCTCAGGGAGATTAGGATCAGTGGCCCCCTTAACAGAACTGAGTGAGATACCATTTCCCAGAACTTGGTGGTCCTCAAGCCCTTCCTTGAGGCCACCGAGACCCTCAGTGCTGCTAATGCCCTCCTTAGCCAGGTGATTCCTGTAGTGAGGGAATCTCAGAACCAAATGGAGAAGTTCCAGGGGACCAATACTCCTGGCTGGGGCAAGCCATTGTCACCAGATGTGCAGGCACTGGTGAGATGGCTGAAGGAGGACATCAGGAAACAACTTGATCTGTTGCAGTCAAGTACAGTCCACATGTGACTTGAGGGTGGAGGGAAGTGTAAGTGTATGTGGCAGCAAACCCTTGAAGCAGTGAACAGAAGTACTGGTGAACAGTCAGGGAAGCAGAAGGGCGGAGACAGGGGGATGTGGAAGAGGGGGATCCACTGTCCCATACCAGCATGCATCCACCAACCAGTCTCCTCCTCCACCACAGGTGCTTCCAATATGGGCCAAGGGCATGGCTTCCATGGTGGGGTCCAGAGGCACCAGACCCCACCATCAGGCAGATATTGCTGAGGCCTTGGTGACTGCCTATCTCACCGAGGACATGGAGCCACTGCTGTACAGCCCCTTGGTCTACTGGGCAAGCCACAGCCAAATGTGTCCGGATCTGGCCATGGTTGCCTGGGAACACCTGTCCTGTTTGCTGACCAGTGTTCCAAGAGAGAGGGTGTTCAGCATTGCTGGTGATGTAGTGACACCCCACCACACCTCCTTGGAATCTGGTTTGGTGGAGCAGCTGGTGTTCCTAAAAGTGAACCTCCCATTCCTGGGGTTCCCTAAGCTCCATGTGCAGATGGAGTGAGTGCCTCCATCCACTCTTCTTTTTTTACCCTTGGGTTTCACAACCAATTAGTGCCCTGCTCTCAGAGCTGGAGGGGGCACTCGCTGTATCAGTAGCCAGCAAGGGAAGAACATGTCCCTGCTGAGCTCCTGCACCAGGATAAACTTGGAGGTATGGACAGGAGCTATGGGGAAGGAGGCAGCCCCAGGTCCTGGGCATGACCACTAAAACTGCATCCTGGCAGGGTTGGGAGGTCTGGTGAGACTGCTGGCTGAGTGGAAGCCCCAGGAAATGCCAGGACCGAGGATCTCTCTGGTGAAAGGCAGGTAGGAGGCACCTTATAACTTCCTACTACCACATGCGCACACAGTCCTGGTTAGGGAACGCCCAGACCCATCACATCTTTGAGAGGCATGAGGCTTGCTGGTTGCAGTGGGTTGTGAAGCTCCAGGTGAGTTCATCTTAGCTGTCTGGGATGCCAGTTTTTGCATTGAAAAACCCTTCATCAAGATGATGAAGCACCAGCAGTTGGTGTGTGCGCTGTTCCTGGATGGAAGGAATAATAAAGAAGCCAGAAGCTGTCATGCAATGCAAGCAAGAAATCCAGTCAGTGAAAATGGAAATGGAGGCACCAGGGGGTTAGGGACAGGCTAGGGTGAGGGGGAAGGAGGATGTAGCAGGTAAAAGTGGAGAGGTACCTGGGGAGTCAGATATCTGGCAGGTTATAGTGTGTCATAACTTCAATGTCTATATTCCATGAATTTCTGTATCCAGGAGATTGATGAAGTGAAGTTCATAGGCTCATCTGTGAAAAGTGGTACCAATTCCCTGCACCTATTTCCTTGAAACTTAGAAGGGTTCATGGCCTCAGCAGGGGCTACCATGCCTGCTGTTTTCGTTCCACTGCACCTTAACACACACGTGACATGAGTTTTGCTTGTCAGCACCTTGAGGTGCAGGTTCAAAGAAACCCCTGTACCTATCTCCTTGAAACTTGGCAGACTGTGGCCTCAGTAGGCATGCTACCATGCCTGCTGTTTTCATCCCCGAGTGCCTTCACACTTACAAGTGACGTGAGTTTTGCTCTGAACAGTTTGAGGTGCAGTTTCCCAGAAACCCCTGCACCTATATCCTTGGAACTTCACATGCTTTGTGGCCTCAGCAGGGGCTACTGTCCCTGCTGTTTTCATTTAAATAAGGAAAGACATGACAAAGTTATAGGCATTTTCATAATTCCCCATTAAAGCCTATGAGCGAAAAGTCAAAGTGTGTTGAAATAGCATCAGAAGAGCGAAACAGTTTTGATGAAATGAAATGGAACAGTGCTTCAAAACAGCAAAAAGACACAATGTCCCTTTGAAATGATGAAATGGAAATTGAAATGGAATGGTGCTGTTTTGCACAGCCCTAATGCCTATGGTCCTCAGAGCATGGAGTACCAAGTACATACATGAACATTTGAATGAATGAATACCAAAGAAAAATCTTCTGCAGAAAAGCATTAACTTCTTCTATTCCAAAAATTCCTGCTATATTTTATTGCTTATTATACTAACGTATTCTTAAACTGATTATATTTATACTTATAAGTAATGGCAAGTGATATGCACTTGTGCATGCTGTATACTAAAAATAAATCATGGGAATGTGTTAATTGCCTTGCATTGTTTTATACTTACACTAGATTTTTAAAAATCCAAACTGTGTGTACTCCAAAAGAGATAAATAGCTGATTGTATGATACATGATGTGTGGTAGAAGGAGGAATTTTATTCCCTTCTTTTACTGACTACAGATGGCTGTGTTTTAACTGAAATAGGGCTGTATTTTTAACTCAGCAAGAAGGCCTCTGTGTTCTTACATGTTAAGCAGTCATTTTTAGCAGTGTGGACTTGTGAAAATGTGTGACATCATTCCTTCATCTGTATTTTTCCTGCAACTAGAGCTGGGAGTAGGGGAAGGTATCAAACTATAACTCAGTATAGAAGGCAACTGGGACTGGCAGCTTGCAGGGGTAAATTGAAGTAAGGGGCTAGGGACAAAAGTTACACATAAACCAGTTTAAGTGAGCAGAAACTGGTTTAAACCTGTAATGGAACAGAAGTTTAGTGTACATAAACCAGTTTCAAAATGGCTGAAACTGGTTTAAGATAAACCTGGCTGAATGTAGTACCAGACTTAACTGATTTGGTCAAACCTCTTTATAAAACTTCTGTCCCAGACCCCTTCCTGGTTCAAGTTAAATCATAGTCCTCAAGCACCCTAGCATGCTTTCCAGCCCTGGGCTGGGCTTTGCTGTCTGCTCCAGCAGAAAAGGGTTGGGGGTGGAGACAAGGACTGCCCCACCACCCAAGCAAACCCCAGCTGGTATCTGGGGCCAGGGAGGGGCGTTAAAACTTCCCTTCCCCTGAGTACAGAGCTGCCCTGCCCTGCTAAAAACATACTGTTTGCTGCGACTGTGGACTGCAAATCCCAGAGGCACCTGGAAGCAGGAAGAGGAACTGATGAACAACCCTGCAGAGTCATTCTTCTGTGATTCTGGACTGCAACTGTCAGAGACCTCTGGGGCAGCAGGAAGAGGAAGCAAATGCACAGTCCATGCTGACTATGTGCCAGAGAGCCATGCTCTAGTGCCCTCCCCCCAACCCTTCTTCTGGCCTAAGCCACTACAGGTATGTGGCTGCATTTCCTGAATCCAAAGTGAATGTCTGTCTAGTTATTTTTCAGTTTAATGTCTGCAGCAACCTGCAAAGACTGAATCGATTCAGACTTAGACTTTTTGACTGTCTGTACCTAGCAAGGGAGTGCTGGGAGCAAGACAGGAGGGGAAAATAGGACTGGATAGGCCAGATAAGCATATTTGCATCTAGAGCTTGAAATGGAAACCAAAATCCTCCTATCTTCCTTTTCCATTAGGAATGAACTAAAAACAGTGGGAAAGTGGCACATCTCCATTTAGTGCAGGGCCATCTCAAGACTAGTAACTGTTGTCAGTTATTCCATTGACAGGTGTGTGTTGTGGATCAAACGGTTTCAACTCTGTAGATGAACCACATGATTGTCAGTATTGTGCCACCATATGAAATTTCTGGGGCTTTTGTTAAAAAAAAACCCTAAGAAATTACATACATAAGATGATATTAAAAGAGCATTATTTGGATTGGAAAAATCAAGCCCTTGACATTAGGAAATGACCCAATTAAGATGCAGTCAACCTTAATTTTCCTCCTTTATATGAATGCACTGTAAAACTTTTTAATTACCTGCTGTGAAATATATATGTCTATACCAGAGACTTTTGCTGGTAGCACTGGATCAGTCAAGGGTGGGTGGACAGGCAAAAGCTGGTACAACTATGCTAGGTACAGTTGTACCCACAAAACTGTACTTTTGCCCATACAAATGGTTTCATTTTGAGGTGCAGCAATTTATATAGACAAGCTACATGGCTGGGAGCAGAGTGAACTATACAAGAAAAAGTGCATCTCGACTGGGAATTAGGTAGCCCCCTTGTTTTCTACCCCATGAACAACTTCTCCTGAGGACCCTTACCCCACTGTTTGCTGTCAAACCTTGCTTTCCCCAAGAACATGGAAGTGAGGAGCAAATATGAAACACTGACTTTGAAACATAACTGTAGTAATTTGCATATAGTACCTACATACTTAGTTCATCCAGAATTGATGCATTTTTATCTTTTCTGAGCTACAAGTTTTAGCACAGGTACTCCATAAACACAGTTTTATATGTAGTACTTTTGTATCTAATTACTGTATATATAGTAGTACATATGTTTTGGGGGGTTTTTTTATTTTGTGTCCTGGGCCCAATCAGCCAAATCAGTTCCAAATTCTATTTGACTGAGCAGAGCTCAGTCGTTCAAGCCTGTGTGATGCTACCACTGGCAAGTAGCCTGCTTCACAGACTCTTCAGCCTGGGCCTTCAGATACTCCCAAATGCATAGTAGTCATCCCATGTGCAAGCCCCAAGCTTGGAGTTGAACAAGCTGAACAGAAAGAAGAGAGTGCTGAGAGTGTCAGTTCAGACAGATTTATATCTTCTTTTTCTATAGCCTGTTTAAACATGAAAGATGCTCTCTTCTTAAAGGTTGGTCTGAATAAAAGTATCAGTTGCTGCCACCTTTTCATCAGGTCATTCGTTTTATGAGATAATGTTGGTAGTGCCCTCACTTCAAAAATATGCAATCTATTAAATGCACACACAGTAGGGTTGTAATTTTTCCTCAACTTTATGTTGCTTTCATCTTTGTGGCAGAAATTTCTCTAAAACATATTTAAAGTTGGTTTTGACTCTTTATTTAGAAGATATCATTGTAGCAATCATAAAAGAGTTTATTCCCTTTTTTCCTGTGCTTGGTAAGGGAGTGGTCTAAATGTTGCCAGATAATTAATTCCATGATCAATGTTAACTTTCATATTCAAAGGACTTTCTCTGTTAGTAATCATTTTTAGCCAAGTTATTTGACCACATCATCATTTCATTAGTCACAAACTGATAACGTGGTAATTTCCTATACAAATCATGACATTGGTAGAACTGATACTTGAATTTACTTACCAAACATTAGCAGATAAATATTATGGCAAAATACTTTGTCTGTCTGTCTCAATATGGAACCCTGAATGAAAATAAGCCTGGATATAGAAAAAAACCCCACCAAACATTCAGATAACTGCCTTGCCCCGGAAATGATTAACACCCTCAAGACTATAATCTGGAGCTTAATTCTGATGCTCATTTATTGGTCCATTCCCATGGAGCTGCAATAGAAGACAGCAATCTCTGGTTGAGTGACTTTAGCTCCTGAGATGAGCAGAAACAGAGGCATTTCTTAAAAGACAGTATTATTGCAATGAAGATTTACAGGAGAAAGAGGTTAGGAGCAACTCTGCTCAGCCTGAAATGTGTTGTGTTTTAAGAATAAGGTTTTTAAGGTCAAGAAATTCCTTTGCTAAGACAGTCCTTGATTTTCTATCATTTGTTTTCTCTCCAGATGATTTAACTAGAAGCCTGAAGTGCCTACATATTGGACAGGAGCAAGTATAAGCAGCTAAGATAGCTAGGAGGTTTTAAACACAAATTCTGGGTTTTAGGGCAGATGGAATGTAATATTCCACAAGGACTTCCAATTGTTCATACAGAAATATTTTTCAATAGGTCTATTTGTAGAATTCATTGTATGAATTTAAACCTGGGGGCAGGAGGGACATGGTGAGATGCTCAGCGTTTGTGGCTTTGATATACCAAGAAGACTTGGAAAATTCTAAGGAAAGTGATGTTACTATATGTTTTAAGCTACATGATCAACAATACACTCAGGGAGCTTCCAAGACTACATAGTATTACTTAATTGTAGGGCCACTTGTATTTTTAAAATCTAATCTTTCCAGAAATCTCAGACCAGTTTTATATACAACAGACATATAGTAGAAAAGACTTTCTAATGTATACTTACATTATCAAACATAGTCCTATTCTCCATTGTTTACCATGGATGATCCTGATGAAGACCCACCTGTTGGTTATTTGATCTTTAAAATAAATCCAATTTACTACACCATCTTCACCTACAATTTGCAAGAGTCTTAACTGATACTATGCAGTTTATTCAATCAAGTTAGAGGTAATACAAATGTATGGCCAAGGAAACAGCATTCTACCTCATGCTTTTTTATGCCTATCACTTATTGAGAGAAAGCCATGGATTTCTAGAATCTTTCATTGCTCTGAGCACCTCATTTAATAATTAACCTTAAACCTAAGCATGTGAGTAATTCCACTCTCTAAGGACTATGTTTACCAAAATAATTGAAAGGTTCTCCTAAAATTTAAATTTGTAATGACCCCAAATTAATCATAATAAATATGTCAGCAGTTTATTGACATTCATTCTCTACAAACTCTACCAGTTGCTTTAAATAGTGCTAGCTAGTTTTTAGTGGTCTAAGTCCCACTATACTAGTGGGGATTATCAGAGTACACAACAATCCAGCCCATCCAAGAAATATCCTTTGTTGTATAGAGTCACACACTTTTGTCCTGGGAGGATCCTTAGGAACCTCTCAACCGGTACAAAGGGACTTTAAAAGCTCAAGAGTCTGTTACAGCATGTTGTGCAGTCTCAGTGGAGTTCTCTCTAGCATTTCATCAGATGTATTTAGCTAAAGCTCCATTTTCAAACTTCCAGATTTACCACGATTAGTATTTAGAACACAACAAAAATGCATTCCATGCAGGGCGCAGCTTCATGCTTCAAATGCTTTCAATGTTGGGTGACAGCCTGATGAACCTGAAGCCACCTTGTTTGTTTTTTTCTAAGAAAGTGAACACAAGCACTTAGACATGTGATATAACAAGTCTTGGGGAAAATTGTTGCATCACCACCACCACCTCTCTCAGCCCATCCCAGCAATTTAAACATCCACCTGTCACAGCATATATTTTGAAATGACAGCAAGTGGCACATAAATATGACTATTTTAGGGCTTCTTCTTGTGCAATCTTCTATTTGTTAAAATTAGAAGTCTGGACTGAGACATCAGTATACTGTGGAAAGGGAAATGTCCAGATACTGCAAGTAGAAAACACTGTGTGATTTATGAATGCCACATGGCCCTAGAGACTGGGGGGGGAGGGGCACAGCGACTGCCCACAGGTGACAGTGGTGGCAGTGGTGGGAGCATGGCAGTGGCGAGCAGGGAGCTCCCACAGGCAGCCACAGCAGTGGCAGGGGCAGGGGTTAGCAAGCGCCGACCAGCAGTCAGAAACCACTCACAGACACTGTTGGCAGTGTTGGCAGCAGTGTCAGAGGGGAGGGGAGGAGGGATGGCAAGCAGCAACCACCCACAGGCACCACCGGCAGTGTCAGCCAATCGGATGGGTGCATGTGCACCCACGTGCACCCCCTACATGCCTCCAATGGTGTGATTACTAAGGAACTGAGGAAGAAAGATATTTTTGTGCTTAAGGCTGTGACTGAGCTGTGACTCAGAAAATCTGGATTAAATGGCTAACTTTGCAACAGAAATTCTGTGAACTTTGGCAAATCACTTAACCTCCAGGTTTCCATTCCCTTTTGTAAAATGGGGTTGTTTATGCTTCCCTTGCCAGTTCACAGGTACAGTCTAACATACATGACTCACAAGTCTATGGTGCCTTTGCAGGTCACTCTGGAACCTGGATCCCAAAACATAGCTTTCAGCATGTTTGGGTTCATGTGACAGTATCAGGGCCCAGGGGTGGCCATGATGCCCCCTGATGGCCACTTGACCTCTGTCCTCACTTCAGCTCCCCAGGGTACCTTCCTTTTCTACCTCACCTGCCACACCTTGATGTTATCTATTGTGGGAGGCCAGCCTTAGAGTAAGCCCAGTTTAGCTCCACCTTGACACTGCACACTATGCTATGACCCTCCTAGCCCTATTAGTGCCTCAGGGCACCAGTTGCCTTATGGACAATTCCTAGCCTCCTTCTACCCCTGTAGCCATACCCATACTTTACAGCTGTTACTTTAAGTTGTCCACTGGGCCCTCTGACCCATCCATCACACTCCAGCCAGCCTGCTGAGGCTCTGGTTCAGTCAGCCTGGCCTTAGCAAGTCTCTCTTATTTCCTTGGGCCCCTGCCCTTATTTCTCATCATCCTGCCACACCCTTGGTCCTAGCAAGCCTCTCTCCTTTCCCTGGGACCCTGACTCGAGTTTAGCTTTTGCTCCTTGTGGCTTAAGCCTGCTATTGTTTCCACCTCACTGCCATGCCCTTAGTCCTCCTGGCTTTGGCCTAGTTCTCCCCAGCCTTCTTGAATCCCTGGCCCCATGCCAGGCTGCTTTCAATTCCCCAGCTCTCAGGATCCCTGACCCCAGCAAGGACTGCTTGACAATGGCCTTAGCACTCTCAGCTTCAGCCCAAATCCTCACACCAGCATCAGTTCTCTGGATCTGTGACCCCAGGCCAGGCTCTTCCTGCTACCAAGTACACAAGGCACTGTGACCACCGGGCTGGGGGGGTGGGGGTAGATTCCCTGTGAATAGCGGCCTGAGGGTGGAGGACCGCCGCTACTCACCCTGGGATACTGTTGACCCGGAGTAGATGTTGAGTCATCAAGTTCCTGCCCTGGTTCTCGCCTGCCACAACTTGCTGTTAGGTTCAGTAGGGCGGTTCCTGGTTACTCCACAGCCCAGGATCCCCGGTGGTCACGTTGCGTGGCTCCGCCACCCCTTGCACCCCGGCCTCATGCCTCCTCGGGTGTCCTCTTCTAATCAATGCCCTAGTTCCCTATCCCAAGGCCAGTCACCTCACCAGCCCAGCCAACCCTTATCCTCGGGCTCCCCGTGCCCTGGGCGTTACAGGACCAGGTCCCGGCCAAGACGGGGTTTCCTCTACGGGCCCTTGCCCGGACCTCCCCGGCTATACTCCTCGATGGGTTCCTCTTCTAATGCGAGGAATCTGGAAGGCTAACACTAAGTCTTTAGCCTGGACCTTCCTAGGTCCCTTGCGGGCAACCCTTCTCTGGGTCTTTGGCCACCAGTGGCCGACACTGGTCTATGCCCTACTGCGCCTCGTTGGTGCCCTCCTGGGCCGACGCCCCGACCCCAGACCTGTAAGCCCCGCAAGTTGAGGGTTCACAGTCCCAGAACTCTTCGTCGCTGGATCTCTTGTCCTCCGGGCTGGTCTGCCGCTCCCCGCTTGTTGTGCTGGGGCTGACTGCCACTATTATTCTCCCCTCCACTTGGGGGACCCCGGCAGGGAGTTGCAGCCCGCCCATCTCCCCTATGAGCAGGTCCGCTGTTCAGCCACAGCTGCCGCTCTCCAACCCTTGGTCTGGGCGGATGGCAGCTCGCCTGCCCCCAGCGTCCCTTGACCCTCCTCTTGAGGGGTTTGGGTCACGTCCCCCTCTGGGGTCCTCACTCCCGGTGGGTGCGAGGTTACCCGCTTGCTTCCCCCTGGGATCCTCTGCCTCGACAGCAGAGAGCCCTCTCTCCATGTCCCGCCACCGTCTTTCCTCGGCGGCCGCTTTTATCGCCGGCTTCCGACTGCCAACACCAGCACCGGCTTCCGGCCGCACCGGCGTAAACAAGCGGTGGATGTCCCGCTCAGGCTCCGCCGCTACCGCGGGTAAGTCCTGTTCCGGCTCCCCGGGATAGGCACCCTTCCACATCTCCTCCATTGCCACAAGCCAGTCCTCCAGTTAACCTAATCAGAATATAAACATAAGCACAACAGCAATACAAGCAAATCCTCCCCACGCTGGGTCACTGTTTCCCCACAAGCTCTAAGTCTCCCTTAGCTCTTCCACTGTAGCTCTGTGGGATTGGTTAGGTGCTGGTCAGTCTGTTTCCTGTAGCTCACTCAGGATCTCTTCTCCCTACAACCTGCAGGGCCAGACTAACTGCCTGATCTCAGGCACTGGCTGCATGCATCTCCAGATTCACCCACAAGGGGTTCCATTTTGGCCTGATAATCAGCCTGCCCTTCTCTGTGGTGGCTTAGCTCAGCTGCTTGTAACTCTTCGCTTCTGGGATGTCTAGGTATTTGCCCCCAGTGTTGCTTACTGTTTTGCAGCAACCTCTCAGAATAGTCACTCCCCATGGGTAGCTTCTATATCCATGTTTTCTGGCCTGCTGGCAGCAAAGCCTTTGTCCAGCTGCCAGGCCCACACAGCAAGCTTAACTTACCATGGCATTCTCTTAAAATAACGGGAGCTTTGGCTCCCTATTATGGTCCAAATCTAAAACAATACTTCCTTGCATCATTCAATCATGAAAACACTAATTTCATTCAACTATTCTACAGGGATGGGGTAAAATTTCATAGAGCAGACAGTGTACTCTTTTCTAAAACACAGAGGCCTGAAGAAGAATGCACTGTATTCAAAAGCTTTTTGCACTTTATCCCAATTGGTCCAATAAAGATATCACTCACAAGACTACTAGAAGTGGGGGCATGGCTAGAGGGGATGTGGCCTGCTACAGAATCTGGGACCCCTATTCCTAGTGGACATGGCTATCACCAGTAAGGGGACAAGTGAGGGTTGTGTGACAGCCTTGTTCACCTTGCAACCACTCATCCTACGTCCTTTTGCTCTACCACCACCAGTTCTGACAGCCACAGCATTAGCAGTGCCTTAGTTTCCTCAGATCTTTACCATGATGGTTCTTTTTCAAGGGTGTTTCCTGGCAGTGGTGAGGGATCAGACTGGGTGATTTTGTGGATCTTTTGGATAGGTGACTGCCTTCAAAAGTAGAGACTGGACTTAAATGCTTGGAAAGTTCTTTCAGTCTTATGTTCTTCTGAACACCTGTCGCTGCTTTGAAGAGTTTAAAATCTAAAAAGTCCAGAATAGACAAAGGAAGGAGCTTTACTAGACAAGTATGTTTCTCATTAGATGCATTTCTTGTGTAACAAAGCATTCCCCCTCAGTGCAAACAAAATCAATGCAAGTTAGTGTGCCACCAGCCTGTCACACATAATCACAGTGCTAGTACCCAGGTGGCTGGTCTGCTGGGAAATTGGCTGGCACCACACAACCAGAAAAGGGCCCCACAGAGTATTCGGGCCCTGGAGGGCTCCTGTAATAAGAGGAACTCCTTGGCAGTAGGATGAGGGAGGGAGAAAAGGGTGCACTACTTGTGCAATCTGAGATCCTCTCTGGAACTGGATCAAGACCAGCACACCCCCTGGGGTATGGGTTGCTGAGCCAGGCTGCCAGACCCCTGATCACCATGGGAATCTTCCCATGAAGACAGGAAGCACACTTACCTGTGGCACCATAGCAGGGGATCCTTCCAGGGGCAGGAGGCCCCACCAGAAGAGGAGATGCCACAGATGACCAAGTACCTGGGGAAGAAAGATCAGGTATTGGCATGACAGCCAATAGGAAAACCAAGAGGTGCAGACCTGACCAACCCCCTGCTCACACACCATGATGCCAAAAGGTAACATGGGGGCAGCTGGGACAGAAGAGGGGCAGACCAAGTGCAACCAGTGAAACCTGCCAGTGAAGAAAATCCATCTGGCACCCCTGTAACTATGTCCACCACATTTGAGCAGGTGCAGACCCAAAATCCACCACTAGGGCAACAACAGTCTCATAGGAGCAAGCATGATGAGACGTTTCTCAAAGTACTGGGGTACATGGCCAGGCTCCAACTGGCCCAGCTCACCTGGGGAATACCCACAAAAATAACAGGAGCCAGGTGAAGCACACCTCACCAAACCCAGAATACTGAACTGAAGTGTTAGATGTGGGTAGCATCAATGCCCTGCTTACCTGCACCACCTGAGCACATTTAGTTTCATTATTGTTAAGTTGTGTGTAACAACAGGGTCTCAAGGAGAACCCTGCTGTTAAGGAAAAGGGGGCAACTGGAAATAATGAGACCATGAGGAGGGCAGGCCCCGGCCCTCAGGTGCCAATGGCAGCTAAACCCCGAGGATAAAAAAAGAGAGGAAGATAAGGAACGGTGCCTTCAGGCGCCACAGGAGGAAAGAGAGAGAGGAACACCGAGAGGGACCCTGGCACCGGACTGGAGGGATCTGAGGATCCAGATCTCATCGGACCTTACCCTGAGTCCATGGGAGTGCCAGGAGAAGCGGAGCCGGACCGGGCCGCGGGCTGAAGCTGTGCTCAGCATTAAGACTCGGGGACACTCCGTTGAGCCAGAGGGGCAGCAGGTGGGACGGCCCCGCCCTGGGACCTGAAGACACTGGGGGACTTCAGGGACTCCAGGAAAAGGGACACTAAGGGCTGAGAGAGCAAGCCCCAACAGCGGGAGAGCTGCGGAGCCTGTTCACTGAAGCCACAGGATAAAAGGAAACAGGCGGTGGTGGTAACAAGCTGCTGATTAGTCAATTAGCGGCTTAATAGAACAAACAGAAACTTTTCTTTTCTCTCTGTCAATTACGGGGAGGGGAGCGGGGTAAGACTCAGGCAGGACTGAGAAGCCCGGAGACTCCCTTTTGCAGGGCTGGGGATGGAGATCCTCTGCCCAATACAGAGGGTGACCCAGCGGAGACCCCAGGGTTAACCCTTAGGATGGTGATTCCCCTCTCCTCTAAGAGGGGATTTCCCTGTAAACCGGCAAACCACTGAAAAAAGGCAGAACGAAACAAAACCAAGTTATTTCAGCGTGGTACTTCCAGTGGATACTTCCTTTGGTAATAATCACTTCCTCCCAATTTAATTTCTTTGAGATCTAAGTTGTGGCAGGTGGGAAACACAAGGATAGAGGAGGTATTCCACACACGCTGACATTGTGCATTCGTCAGCCAAGAAGACCTCACCACACTCCTGCAGGAAACCACACAAGCAGGTGTGCCAAGACAGCAAACAGTATCAGTCCATCACCAAGATCAGAAAGGACCACCCAAGTGGAAGGAGATGAGGTATAGGAGAGGTGAAGTCCCACAGAAGATGTACCAACTGAGGTGCCTGGGGCCAAAGGAATGACTGAACAACACCTCCAAGTAATCTTAAATAACAACAAGTCATGATGGGCAAGTAGACCCTGGGGTGGCACCCAGGTAGTCAGGACACACCAGCAGAAGTGCTGTGAATATGGGCCTGTCACATATATATATACATCAATGATCACAAAGCCTCCAATATCCCCTTTTTCTATCAAGTTGAAGATGGCAGAGGTCTCTTACAAGCATAGTTCCTTAAAGCACTGAATGTAACTGTTAGAGGAATATTTTTTCATTTTTCTTTGCATTCAGGTTTCCCCTAAGAAGGTTCCATTAAGTCATTCTACAGTTGCTCTAGTCCAATTCTAACTTACATAATAGCTATTCTAGGCTCAGATTGCTTCAGCAGCCAACAAGGTCAGGAGCTGGCATTTGAACCTCAGAGTAAATGCGATGAAAAACTTGAATAAAATTAAAAAAGGAAGTGCTAAGAAAGTACAATGCCATCTGGAGACTGCTCTATGATAGCAAGATACAGATCCCAAAGTTTCTACGTAGGGAACAGCTGCTTAACTTTAGGTACAACTTCCAACAAACTCAAGAGCTGGCAGTACACTGGGTCTACCTTTCACATGCTAACAACTCTCACCAAAAGCCTAGACATGTTAGAAAAAGCAAAAGTGCTGTGAAAAAAGAGGCTGACTGCAGAATGACAGTCAACATAGCAATGGGATAAAAATGTTCTCAGTTTATTTCAAGGAATATTATATTAAATTACATCATACACTACATTAGAGTTGTGTGACAACTGTTTAATTTTGTCACTTTGCTGAAGACAGCAAAGTTTTACCTCACTTGAACTCACTTCTCTTTGTCATAACCTGTTGTAACAGTGATTGGTAATGTTTTCTAGGCTGTAAGGTGAAATGACATAGTTGCGGTCTGGAAGGGAAGTGGGACAGTAGGCCCCAGCTGCCACTGCTGCTTTTACTCACAGCAGCACAGGGAAAACCCTCTGCTGTTGCCGCTTCTCTACACTTAAATGATTGCTGCTGAAGCCCCTCAGCCAGAAAATGTCACCGAAGTTACATATCCACAGGCCAGATTAAATGGCTCTAAGGGCTGAGTCCAGCCCACAGGCCATAGGATGCTTATATACTTGACAAAATTTTGCTGTTGCTTCCAGTGGATCATAATCCTGCAAAAGTCATGAGAAATGCTGCTTCACTACTTGTGAATTAGACTTGCTCGTTCACCACAAAAGGGCAGTTTAATTTTGAGGTCTGACTCTTCTGTTTGGCTGCTACAACACTATATTGTTACAGAGTAGTTTTAATGGGGAGACAGCAGTAAACAGCAGTATTTACAACAGCACTAGATTTCTCAATCTGGGGTACACATACCCCAGTCTTTATACTGTGAACTTCTAAAGGATATACAAGAAAGAGGAATGGGAAAGCAGAAAGGAGAGGGAAATTATAAATGAATGAAAAGGAATATCTTCGATATTGCTTCCAGTGATATAAAGTGTTTCTTGTTTTTTATCCATATTACAGAATCACAAGGGTCCATCGCAGTATAATCTACAGTATTTGAGAAACACTGTAGATGATTGGGTTAATACAAATAAATGTTAGAAGCTGCAAGAACATGTTGATATGGAGAGGTCTGTCTTGTTTATTGGATGCTTTTCTTCACTAAAACAAGAAATAGTTACAGGTTAAATACTACCATGCATATAAATACATGAGCAACTAGAGACCTAGATGTAGAGAACAGAAAGTAGTAAAGATCAAGTCTTAGGAAGAAGAGAAATAAACAGCAAGAAACAAAGTCCAGTAGGTGAAATACAAATGAAGAATATACTCTTTGTGAATTCAAAATTGTTCAGTTATTAGTTTAGAGTAAAGGTGCAGCGAAAGTTGTATCTTCTAAGATCATGCCATTCTACTAGCCTTGGTAAAGGACTTGTATATCTCAGTTGCCCACAATATACATCTCAGTGTAAAAACTCTGTGATTCTCAACCCAAAGCTCTGAGAAGACCCTTGTAAATTATGTTTTATTCTAGCAACATAACCCCAAGTATTGAAACTGTCCTGCTGAATTTTAAACTTTCCTGGCTCTGCAAGCAGAAGTTCTGGTGGTGGGTAGTGGTCACCATCAAGAAGCCACCAGAGACCATCCACACACATAAAAACTCTACACAGCACCAGCTGGAAGATCACAAATTACATCCTAGAAAGGCACACCATGTTGAAGGGACCACTACAGTAAGTAGAAAGTGCTTGCAACAGAACTAGGTTTTTAGCAAGGCAAGGCATGACCAGCACCTTATACAACAGAAAGAGGGTGGGGGAAGTTCTACTTCTTCAGAAGAGCTTTGAGTATAGTCACACCCAAAGTTTTCCTGCCAGAATATTGTATTGTAAACTAGGTCTGTATTTCCAAAGAGGATCATATTGATGTAAGATCACCCCTGGAATATGTTATCTTAAACCTGCAGAAAAAAAATCTGCCAGATCTGACTTGTGCATTTGGGGTGGGAAATAAAGGGGCTCAAAAGTTGCTCTTCTAACTTTATGCAGGAGGCAAGAATTCTTATGGGTGATATCTTCTATTAGACCAACTATATGGTTGGTATAGAAATAGGCAAGCTTTTGGGTATCATAGTACCCCTCCTTAGGCCTTCCTGGGAGCATATATCCTGGACCAACACAGCAAAAATGTCACTTCAACATCTCCTAACTTTAACAGTTATAATTTGTGATTATTTAACCATGTGGTCTAAATCTAATACTGACATTTAACTTCAATATAAATCTATTCATATTTTTCAGTGTATTTATTTTCAACAAATATAAAACAATAAAAGGAAAATGTACTAATGAAGCATTCAAAGACAACAAGACATAGGCTATTGAAAATGAATCTGTAACAGCAAATATACCTTTATGCACCAGCATTTGTTTCAACATTTTACTTGCTAGGATGTTTTACGGACAACCCACCCAGTGTGTCCAAATAAACTGAAAGATTACACCATTGTGTCATGCATTTTCCACTGGTTCCTTTTTTTTTTTTTTAAACCTGCTGGTGTCTTTTTATCTCTAACTACTTGAGAAGCCATGTTCATCTTAGTTATTGAAATCCACCATTTGAAATGTATCCAATTTTATTAAAAATTCTTTTACAGATATTTTCAAATAACTGGAGCTTTTGTCCTTGCTACCTTTTTTTAAAACTCAAATTAGACAGTGTAGGTGCATCCAAATGAGCCCACACGTGCTTCTTGCAGCATCCCAAACTCCTTAGAGATGCTGCAAGAGGCACGTCCAGGAATGAGAAAATGTTCCCCGCAAATGTTCCCCGCAAATTTGCAGCACAGGGGCAAAATTAGACCCCTGGATATCTGGGGGTCAAAAAAACCCTCAGAGAAAAACAATGTGCCTGAGGGAGCTGAAGGCTGGGCCCCCCACAGAGATGCTTTAGTAGCATCCAGAGCATCTCTATGGTTGGACCTTTCCCTAGTGCTGAAGCACCCTGCCTGCCCATGCAGGGCAGGCAGCATGCCAACCTTAGGGAGCTGGACCCAGGCTCCACTGCAGGTAGGTAGGTGGTGTGGGGGGCTGGAGGAGAGAAGAGGGGACCATAGAGGTGACCTCTCACTCCCCCAGCCCCCACAACCCTTGCCTGGCCTGGCCCCAGCCCCTCTAAGCCAGCAGGGGATGGGGCCAGGTCCATGGGACTGGGGGAGTAAGTGGGGATGGGGCATATGGGCCCTGCAAGGGGAGTGTAGCCCCTGCATGGGCCATTTCACCACTCTTGGGGGTCTGTGGCCCCTGTTGGGGGGCAGCAAAACATAGGTATTTAGAATTCAATTTATTATTATGATATTGAAACTGGTAGGCTTTCAAATTGCTTTAACACTTTAGATATATCAATAAAACATTGCCCAACTGATCACTGTCTATCACTGTCTCTCATATATATAGTGATCTTTTGTTTTAACTGTGGAGGAACATGGGTTTGGGGTATTTTACAGAGTGACTTTGAATTTTTTTTTAAATCAGGGATTTTTCAGTGTTCAAATTGGGAACACCAGAATTCCTGCTATGGAGGCCAGCGGCTGCCCAGAACTGACACCTAGGACCCAGCTGGAGATGGCTGACCTGGCCAATTGAAGATAGGAGGACATGCTTTGACAGTTCAAAGCAGGCCACCACACTGAGAACATTTTCCAGGCAATAGCTACCCAGATGGCCAGGCAGGGGCACACATAGCAGTAGTGCCACACAAAGACCAACCCTGCAGCCACAGCCCACTGGCAGCTGGCCCAGAGGGGCAGATGCCAATACTGGCTGTGCAGTCCCCATCTAGGTCTGGCAGGTGCACAACAGGTCACAGCCAGGCAGCAGCCCCCAATACCAGACTGCTGCAGTGGGTAAAGTGTTCAGGGAACACTCAGGGCTGCTTAAGCAGTCCAGCTGGCACAAGGGGTAGTGTCCCCAGGTACCAATTGGCTGGGCCCCAGAAACTCCTGTCTATTTGTCCATTGAATTACCATGGGCAAGGCCCATTTGGCTAACTAGTAGCCCCTTTTTATGGGGGCTAATGGACAAATGGAACAAATAAATTCTTGGGACAACTAATGAAAAAAACAGTATAGGAGTGTTGTGTGGGTTGAAGGGTCAAAACATGAAAATAAGTGCGCCTAAGGGGGACAATGAGCAGAGGCCCCCCCCCAGGCCACACCAACCAGTCCTCAAAGGCATCAAAGGAGCTGGTGGACACCATCCGCTGGTGCTTTGCCCAGAAACACACATGGACAAGTGAGAGAAAAGCGGGCCCGCAGTCTCTGGGCACTCTCCCAACCAAAGCCTCCTTCCTGGTCAAGTACAGGTCACACTGGGCCAGGGCCAGAAGGAAGTTGACCAGGTGGTCCCAGGACTTGGTGAAGCTATGGATGGAATGACCAAAAACAAAAAGATGGGGAGTGAAATTCAGCCAGAACCTCAGGAGAAGGTTCTGGAGGTGGATGTGGAGAGGCTGCAGCCTGATGCACTCAAGGGTCATGTGCGCCAGGGTCTCCCTCCACTCACAGAAGGAGCAGGAGACCAGGGTGTCCATGAAGCTCGCCCCATATGCACCCATGGCAACAGCACCATGGAGGAGCCACCAGCTGAGATCCCCAGTGTCTCATGAGATGAGGATGGAGTACAGACTCAGCCACTGGAGTGCCCCAGCCACACCCTCATCAAGCAGCTCCCACCACTTGGTGTCTGGTTGGGACGTGAGGGCGGCATAATGGACAGTGTGACACATGAGCATGTAGAGGTGGTGGCAATGGATGGTGCAAAAGTGGACTGTTTTCTTTATATCACTGTTCTTTCATAGCCACCTCAGAGCAGCTATATGCAACAAATTAGCCTTTGAAAGACAGCAATGCTGAAACTACAACTATAAATAAATTCCTCTTGAGAGTGAAATATTTCTATTAAATGGAATTTTAAAAATATCTTAAATGTTGGTTTGAATGTCCAGAAAAGGGTATTTAAGTCACTGTGATAAGCTCTTACCAAAAATGTTCTCTTGCCAAAGACTATAAAAAATTATTTCAATTAAATATATGCTATGTATAAATTATGCTTTGTCTATAGGGAATGAAGACACTTACAGCTTTTACACTTTGTAATTTAGAAGATCATGACACCGACTTTGAGATGTACAAAAACTACTACAACATTGCTGAACATGAAGTTTCCAAAATATAAAACATGAGCTAGTGAAAAGAAAACCTGTATGAAACATAAGGGCATAATTCCAACTGTAACTTATTTTAAAGCTTACTTCTGTTTTGTTTCTCAGTAATGTACAGAAAAGTCTTATTTTGATGCACCTGATTAACCTAGTATAATGCACAGAAGGAGTTTCACAATTGAGTCATTATGACATATTGAATGTTTCTGAACATTTAGAAATATTTGGCTGTGGACAGACTTGTCTAATGATGGTTTCCAACTTCAGAATGCCAAGTCTCTGGATGGAATAAATAACTATAGTTGCACTGAAGCTAATTGAACTAGTCTGATTGATACCAACTGGCCCAGAAAAATTCCAGACCAATGATTCCTAACCAGGCTGCCATAGCAGCTACAAACTCTTTTGAAGGGTGTTGCGGAGAGGAAGGAGGAAAGCACACGTCCAGCACTGGCTGGCTGCTCCCCAACCCCCTGATCACTGCCCAGCCCTGAGGTAAATGCAGGCTTATCCCTGGCCAGCTGTTCCTCCCTCTTGTCTCCCAGCCCTGTGATGGGAGATAATATCAATAAAAATTTTAATGGGGTGTGTCTTAGTATACCAAAGTCATAGAGGGACACCTGGAGTCTAGAAAAGTTGAAAACCACTCATGCAGACCAATACAATTATGACAATTGTCTATATTATAAAAAAAATTCTAAATTGTTGAGTCTGCATATTCAGTAGCAATACAGTATAGCCAAATGACTTCAGTGTTAACCCTGCT